>NC_050198.1:53661495-53961495 GCF_004126475.2 Phyllostomus discolor | reverse complement strand
AAATAAATCCAAACTAAACAGAAGAAAGGAAATAATAAAGAGCAAAAATCAAAATTTTATTTACTTATTGATATATTTTAAAACATATTTTATGGATTAAGCTATTACAGTTGTCCCCATTTTTTCTCCCATTTATTCCCTTCCACTCTGTACCCCTCCCCTCATGATCATTGCTCCCATTCAGTTCATGTCTGTGGGTTGTACATATAAGTACTTTGGCTTCTCCATTTCCCATACTATTCTTAACCTCCTCCTGTCTATTTTGTACCTATCATTTATGCTTCTTATTCCCTGTACCTTTTCCCCCAATCTCTCCTCACCCCCTCTCTACTGATAACCCTCCATGTGATCTCTATTTCTGTGAATTTGTTCCTGTTCTAGTTGTTTGCTTAGTTCATTTTTGTTTTTTGTTTTTTTAAGGTTTGGTTAATCATAATTGTGTGTTTGTTGTCATTTTTTTATCTTCCTTTTCTTAGATAAGTCCCTATAACATTCCATATAATAATGGCTTGGTGATGATGAACTCCTTTAACTTGACCTGACCTGGGAAGCACTTTATCTGTCCTTCCATTCTAAATGATAGCTTTGCTGCATAGAGGAATCTTGGATGTAGGTCCTTGCCTTTCATGACTTCAAATACTTCTTTCCAGCCCCTTCTTGCCCGCAAGATTTCTTTTGAGAAATCAGCTGAACTGTCTTATGGGAACTCCCTTGTAGGTAACTGTCTTTGCTGCTGTTAAGATTCTCTCCTTATCTTTGATCTTGAGTGATTTAATTATCATGTTTTTTTGGTGTGTGCTTCCTTGTGTCCAACTTCTTTGGGACTCTCTGAGCTTCCTGGACTTCCTGGAAGCCTATTTCCTTTGCCAGATTAGGGAAGTTCTCCTTCATTGTGTTTTCAAATAAGTTTTCAATTTCTTGCTCTTCCTCTTCTCCTTCTGGCACCCCTATGATTCAGACATTGGAATGTTTAATTTGTCCTGGAGGTTGCTAATCCTCTCCTCATTATTTTTTTGAATTCTTTTTTTTTTTTATTCTGTTCTGGCTGAATGTTTATTTCTTCTTTCTGCTCCAAACTGTTGACTTGAGTACTGGGTTCCTTCCCTTGACTGTTGGTTCCCTGTACCTTTTGCTTTATTTTAATTTGTGTAGCCTTCAGTTTTCCTTTTATTTTATGACCATATTCAACCATTTCTGTGAGCATCCTGATTACCAGTGTTTTGAACTGTGCAGCTGATAGTTTGGCTCTCTCCTTATCATGTAGTTGTATTTCTCTGGACCTTTGATCTGTTCTTTCTTTTGGGCCATATTTCTTTGTCTCAGTGCACCTGCTATGTTGTAAGGGGATGGGCCTTAGGTATCCACCCTGGTGAAGCAATCCTCTTTGCTGCATTGTGGCACTGTTTGTGGAGGAAGGGTAGAGAGGGAACAATGCTGCTCACTTTCTCTACTCTAGCCCCATTTTCTAACGAACTCTCTTGTGTGAAACTGGGAGTTTCTCCCACCATGGCTCCCCCTGCAGTAGTTTATAGCTAGCTTTGAATCTTTAGTTTCCCATTTAGCCATCCCAGCCTCGCCCACATGGTCCCCTGTTTTGTTGCAAGTTTTCTCAGCCAGCTCTGCCTAGCCTGTTCAGTCCGCCACCTTGCCTTGTGTCCTATCCACTCAGCAGTCTACCAGTCTGGGTGAATGGTTCTTTAACTCCTTAGTTGTCAGAGTTCCATGAAGTTTGATTTTATGGTACTTCTGACTGTTTATTGTTTTTAGATTATTTATTGTTTTTAGATTGTCTTTTGGTTGTGCGAGGAAGCAAAACATTTCTACCTATGCTTCTATCTTGGCCAGAACTCCAACTTCCCTGACTTTTGAAAGACACCTCCCATGGGAGATACAGGAATCCCTTTCACCTTTTCCACCAGAAGATTAATCTGTGATTTGTCTAAGACTGGCAGCAGGCCAGCATGCAGGGGAAGATCCTAAGGTGACTTGAGATATTTGCTGACCCACTGCTCGAATCAGCGCTGATAAAAGCTAGCTTTGTAGCACTTTTTGGCCCCTTCTGTATGTAGCCAAGCTCAGAGGAAACAGCCATACACTGTGGATCACTTGTAGCTTTGAACAGGTTGCTAAGGGCTAGACATACACAGCACCTGACATTAACTTACACAAGCCTCAGTCAACATCAGAACTGTATCCAAAGGGAGAAACCAGCAGAGCAGAGAAGCAATAAACTCTACTGAAATGATCTGCATTTTGTTCTTTGTCATTATTTTTGTTACTTTTTCTTTTTTGTAGCCTATTTATCTTTTTTCTTTTTCTTCTATTTTTTCTTTCATATCTTGTATTGTAGTCTTACCTTTGTATACACAATTTTCCCTTCTCCTTTCCTTTTCTAATTTTTGTTACTATTCCCTTGTCCCCTTTTCTCATTTTCCTCTTTTTATTCATCATTTATATTAGTTCTCTTCCATTTCTCCTCTTATAAATAACTTTTCTTTTCTGTGTTTTTTTCTTATTCTTTATTCTTTTTTCTCTTTCTCTACTATTTTATTTATCTTTCAGCTTTTATTACTCTTTGCTCTTTTGATGTTGACTTTGCTATTGTTGTTGGGGGGTTTGCTTGTTTGTGTGTGTGTGTGTGTGTGTGTTGTTTTGCATTGTTCTGTCAGCACCTGTACAATAGCATACATGTCATTGTGGGGGATTCAGCCTCTCAGTTAGCCAGCTGGAGGTAGAGATCCCATCAACAAGTAGGCCAACAACATTCAGGACCAAAATATAAAAGGATAGTTCACATAATCCACACAAAGGATATTCCTAGAGCATCAAGATCAAGAGGTCAAGGAGGCTGCACTACTGGGTCCCACAGGAATCCTACCACAAATGGCCACCCCATGAAGACAGGAAATCAAAGCAGATCTATCTAATACATGGAAGGAAACAAAAAGAGACCACTAAAATGGGGACACAAAGACACAACACCCAAATGAAAGAAAAGGAGGAAACCCCATTTTATGAGCTAAATAAAATTGAGTGAAGCAAATTATCAGACATAGAGTTCAAAGTAATGGTTTTAAGGATGCTCAAAGAATGTAGCGAGGACTACGTCAGAATGTAGAAGGACACAGAAACTATGAATAAAAAGCAGTTGAAGATGAAGAATGAAGTATCTGATATGAAGAATGCACTAGAAGGATTAAAAGCAGGCTAGATGAAGCAGAGGATTGAATCAATGGTTTGGAAGACAAAGTAGAAAAAAACAGTGCACAAGAATGAAAAAAAACTTTAATAGAATGAGGATGGTTTAAAGGAGCTTTGGTACAACATGAAATGTAACAATATTTATATCATAGCAATACTAGAAGGAAAGAAAGGGAGCAAGGGATAGAAAATTTATTTGAAGAAATAATGACAGAAAACTTACCTAACTGGTGAAAGAAAAAGTCACAAAAGTTCATGAAGCACAGAGTCCTAACCAAGATACACTCAAAGAGACCCACACCAAAATGTCACAATTAAAATGACATAGTTTAAAGACAAAGAGAGAATCCTAAAGGCAGCAAGAGAGAAACCAAAATAGTTACCTACAAGGTAGGTCCAATAAAGCTATCAGCCTATTTCTCAACAGAAACACTACAGTCCATAAGGGATTAGCATGAAGTATCCCATGTAATGAAAAACAAGGATCTACAACCAAGACTCCTCTATCCAGCAAGGTTTTCATTTAAAATAGAAGGCAAAATGAAGAGCTTCCCAAACTGAAAAAAAAAAATGCTAAAGGAGTACATTCGCACCAAACCAGTACTGCAAGAGATGTCAAAGGGACAAGAAGAAGATAGAAGAAGAAGAAGAAGAAAGAGAGAGAGAGAGAGAGAGAGAGAGAGAGAGAGAGGAAGTCACGGTGGGGGGAAACAAAAATTCAAAGGGGAAAAAAGCCAGTGATTAAGTACCTATCAATAATAACCTCAAATGTAAAGGGATGCATGTAACCTTAATGTAATGTAACTGTAATTTAATGTAACCTTAAATGCTCCAATCAAAAGATGTAGGGTAGCTGAATGGGTAAGAATCTATAACCTGTATATTTGCTGTCTACAAGGGACCCATCGTAGAACAAAAGATTTACATAGGCTGAAAGCAAAAAGGTGGAAAAATATTCCATGAAAATGAACATGAAAAAAAGTTGGGGCAGCAATTCTTTTATCAGACAAAATAGATTTCAAAACAAAGGCCATAACAAGAGACAGAGAAGGTCACTACATAATACTTAATGGAGTTGTCCAACAAGAGGATATGCACCTGACATAGGAGCACCTAAATAAATAAGGAGAATCCTGGAGGACTTTAGGAAAGAGACTGATAGCAATACAGTCATTGTAGGGTACTTTACCCACCACTGTCAACAAAAAATCAACAAGGAAACATCTATCTTAAACAATACAGTAGACTGAATGGATTTAATTGACATTTACAAAACACCTCATCCCAATGCAACAGAATACACATTCTTCTCATGTGCATGTGAATCATTGCCAAAGATAGGCCACATGGTAGGACACAAAATAAGTTGTAACATATTAAAGAAAACTGAAATCATATCAAGTATTTTCTTGGATCACAATGGCTTAAACCTAGAAATTTCTACATCAATAAAAAAAATCAAATCAAAAACATTCAAATACATGGAGGATAAATAACATGGTATTATATGATGAATGGGTCAAAAATGAGATAAAGAAATGAAAAGTACCTGGAAACAAATTAAAAGAACACACCTTTAAAATTGAAGAAGATACAAATAAGCGGGAGCACATATCATATTCATGTATAAGAAGAATTAACATGGGGGAGTTCCGGCCAAGATGGAGGTGTAGGTAGAATCCCATTCGCTTCCTTGCACAACCAAAAGGAGGATAACAACCAATCTAAAATCAATAAATAACAAGGAGGAAAGGGAAGATGGCAGAGTGGTAGGAGGGAGTGGATTCCACTTTCTCCTACACACAGGAGAAAAACCAAGCTGATCTATGGAGGAACAGAACAAACAGCCAACAATATTACAACATACATGAAAATAGGAGATCAAAAATTGTAGTAGACATTGAAAAACAAGATGGTAAAGACAGTGCTTCAGGATAATAAGGGCCTGTGGATCAATGCGGGGACCAGGGAGGTTGGAGCCCCAGGCCCAGTGCTCCTGGGTCTGCCTCAGGGCACTCTGGAGAGAGCTGGGTCAACCCCTCCCTCCCCAGCCAAACAAGGATTGAGCAGCACCTGGGGAGGCCTGGGTGCTTGAAGGCACAGACAGGGGAGTGAGGACAGAGAGGCAATCACACAGGAGCTGTGAGCACCAACTCACACCCCTGGGAAGAGTGTGCACCCCAGCCTGTGTGACCCAGGGCAGCCTGGCTGCATGCCTACACCCACAACCCGGAGAGAGTGTGGTTTTGTGGAAAATCTAGAGCCCACAGCCATGAACACGGAAAAGGCATGGGCACTCCGCAGGATCCCCAGTGCCCACACCTGTGAACTCAGGGGAAATGTGTGCCCCTCAAGAGCCCCAGAGCCCACACCCATGAACCCAGAAAAGGGTCAGCACTCTGCAGGATTCACAGAGAACACAGCCATGAACACGGGGAAGGTGAGTGCACTCCGCAGGATCCCGGGAGCCCACTGCCATGAGCTCTGGAGAGCGTGTGTAGGAGGGCCCAGATCCCACACCCCCGGCCCTGCGGAGAGGCACCAGACTGGCTCCGGGGAGAACACACAGCTAGCCCTGGGGATAGTACGCAAGAGGCTGACTGAGTGCTGATCAGGAAGGTAGAAAAGTGATACCAATCTCCCCTCAGCCTGTTGAAGCCAGCAAGACCAGAAAAAGTGATTTGGCTAGTTTGAAACCAACAAGAGGTTTTTTTGTTTGATTTTGTCTTTTTTTTAAGTAACTTTTATTTTTTAATTCGTATTATTTTTATATCTCTCAATTCTTTATGTTTCTCTTTCTTTCTAGTGTTATTCCATCTTCCTTTCTTTCAAATTATCACATCTTCTATCCATCTTCTGCTTTTTTCTCCTTTTTTTGAACCAGCAAGTTATTGCATATTCATATTATCATTTTTTCATTACTCTTACATTTTTTATTTTAATAGTATTTTGGTATTCCTCTTCTTTCCGTATAGTCTTCTTTGCTTGGCTGGTTATATTGTATCATTTGACAGGTTTCCTCGGTTCTCTCTGACATAGTGTATTGCTAATTTACTGTCCTTAACTTGTGTTCCATTAGTACATTACTCAAGGTCCTGTACACCCTATTCTTGTTATCTAGATCTCATAGATTCTGTCATATGATTGGTGTTCTAATATTATTGTAAATAATAGCTATTCCATATAATTGTAAATACTACACAACACACCTCCTAGATCTTAGCCCACTTCATGGTTTCCTGAACTCTATTACTGTAGTGGTTAACTCCATTCTCTCACACACTACACCTATTTACTATTCTTCACTCTCACCCGATATCAGATTCTAACCTCCCACAAACTTACTGCCTTCTAGATCCAACTCACAATCCTTCCCTCCTTAACAAGAGTCTTATCTTCTTTCCATCCTTTCTAAATAGTGGCAGGTTGGGTGGAAGATCATGATTAACACTATACATAGCCAAAGGATCTCCTATATCTTCTCTACTGGCTGCTACTGTAAATATCATGGAATACTCTCTTGCTGTCTTAAACCATTTGGCCTTCCCAACTCCAGCTGATCACAAAAAAGAGTAGGTGGAAGCTGTGAACATCAGGATACCCCAAGGAGACTGCACCATTGAATTTCACAGGTATTCCACCACAGAAGTTCACAACATAAATGCAGGGACACAGAACAGGTCAATTTAAAAAGCAGAGGCTAACAAGAAGAGTCTCATGAACAATGAGAAGACAAAGAAACAATCCCCAAATGAAGGAAAAGGAGGAAGCCTCAGAAAGAATGCTAAATGAAATAGAGGCAACTCCACTATCAGATAATGAGTTCAAAGCAATGGTTATCAGGAAGCTCAATGAACTCACAATGAGCTACCAGAAACTACAGGGAAGCTACAATGAACTCACTGCAAACTATATCAACATGAAAAAGGAAATAGAAACTATCAAAAAGAGCCAAGAGGAAATGTAGAATACAATTTCTGAACTGAGGAACACAGTAGGAGGAATGAAAAGCAGGATCGATGAAGCAGAAGATCGGATCAGAGAATTGGAAGACAAAGTAGAAAAAACACACAGAAAGAGCAATAAAAGGAAAAGAGGCTCAGAAAAAATGAAGAGGGTGAAGAGAAATGCAAGACAATATGAAACATAATAAATATCTGTATAATAAGGATACCAAAAGTAGAAGAAGAGCAAAGGATAGAAAACCTATTTGAAAAAGTAATGATGGAAAACTTCCTTCATTTGATGAGAGAAAAAGTCGCACAAATCCAGGAAACACAGAAAGTCCCAATCAAGAGGAACCCAAAGAGGCCTGTCTCAAGACACATCATAATTGAAATGGCAAAATTTAAAGGAAGTCCCAATAAGGCTAGCAGCTGACCTCTCAATGGAAACACTTCAAGGCAGAAGAGAATGGCAAGACATACTCCAAGTAATGAGAACCAGACATCTGTCTGCAACCAAGGCTACTTTACCCAGCAAGGCTCTCAATCAAGATAGAAGGCCAAATAAGAAGCTTCTCAGAAAAAAGAAGTCTAAAAGAATACACCTCTACCAAACCAGCTCTGCAAGAGATGCTAAAGGGGCTGCTTTAAGGAAAGGAAAGAAAAGGAGAGAGAGAGAGAGAGAGAGAGAGAGAGAGAGAGGGAGAGAGAGAGGGAGGGAGGGAGGGGGAGAGAGAGGAACACAGGGACATAAATGGCTATGAATAAGTACCTATCTATAATAACCTTAAACATAAATGGATTAAGTGCTCCAATCAAAAGACATAGAATAGCTGAATGGATAAGAAAGCATGGCCAACAGATATGCTGCCTACAAGAGACCCACCTCAAGACAAAAGACCTACACACACTGAAACCAAAGGGCTGGAAACAAATTTTCCAAGATAATGGACACGAAAAAAAAAAAAAAAGCCAGGGTAGTAATACTCGTACCAGAGAAAATAGACTTCGAAAACAGGGCCATAAGAGAGACCCAGAAGGTCACTTCATAACACTCAAGGGAAGAATCCATTAAGAAGACATAAATGTTGCAAATATATTGCACCCAACAAAGGAGCACCCATACATAAAGAAAATCTTAGAGGACTTCAAGAAAGATATTGACAGAAACACAATTATAGTGGGGGATTTTAACACCCACTCAAAAATGGACAGATCCTCCAAACAAAATATAAATAAAGATATTGTGGCACTGAACAATGCCCTAGATGAAATGGACTTAACTGATATATATGGAGCCCTCAATCCCAAAGAAGCTAAATACACATTCTTTTCAAATGCACATGGAACATTTTCAAAGATAGACCACATGATAGGACACAAAACAATTCTCAAAAAATTCAAGAAAATTGAAATCATACCAAGCATTTTCTCAGATCACAAGGTACTGAAACTAGAAACCAACCACAAGAAAAAAAAAAAACAGAATACTCAAAATCATGGAGATTAAATAGCATGCTATTAAATAATGAATGGGTCAAGAATGATATTAGGGAAGAAATCAAACAGTTTTTGGAAACAAATGAAAGTGAACTCACAACAACCCAAATCTTATGGGACACAGCCAAGGCAGTCCTGAGAGGGAAGTTCATAGCAACACAGGCCTAAAAAAGATAGAAACATTTCAAACCATCTCACCCCATGTCTACAAGAACTCAAGGAACAAAAACAAAGATAGCCAGGGGCAAATAGAAGACAGGAAATAACCAAGATCACAGCAGAATTAAATGACATAAAGACTAAAAGCACAATTCTAAGGATCAATAAATCGAGGAGTTGGTTTTTTGAAAACATAAACAAAATCGACAAGCCTTTAAGCAGGCTCATCAAGGAAAAAAGAGAGAAGACCCAAATAAACACAATCAGAAATGAAAGAGGAGAGATAACAACTAACACCACAGAAATACAAAGGATTGTAGGAAATTACTGCGAAGAAGCGTATGCCAAGAAATTTGAAAACCTGGCTAAAATGGACAAATTTCTAGAAAAATATAATGTTCCAAAACTGAATGAAGAAGAAGCAGAAAGGCTGAACAGACCAATAAAACCTGATGAAATTGAAGCAGTAATCAAAAAACTCCTGGCACACAAAAGCCCTGGACCAGATGGTTTCATGGGAGAATTCTACAAAGCATTTAAGGAAGAGCTAACCCCTATCCTTCACAGACTATTCCAAAAAATAAAAAATGATGGAAGACTCCCAAACTCTTTTTATGAAGCCAACATCATCTGAATCCCAAAACCAGATAAGGACACAACAAAGAAAGAAAACTTCAGGCCAACATCGTTGATGAACACAGATGCTAAAATCCTCAACAAAATATTGGAAAACCACATCCAACAATACATTAAAGAGATCATACACCATGATCAAGTGGGATTCATCCCAGGGATGCAAGAATGGTACAATATTCGCAAAGCAGTAAATGTAATACATCACATAAACAAAAGTAAAGAAAAACCACATGATCATATCAATAGAGGCATAAAAGTCATTTGATAAGTTACTGTACCCATTTAAAATAAAAACATTCAGCAGAGTGGGAATAGAGGGTGCATTCTTCAACATAATAAAGGCCATATATGAGAGACCTATAGCCAACATCATACTCAATGGGCAAAAACTAAAATCTTTTCCACTAAGATCAGGAACAAGACAAAATTGTCCACTTTCCCCACTTCTATTCAACATAGTATTGGAAGTTTTACCCTCAGTGATCAGAGAAGAAAAGGAAATAAAATGCATCCAATCAGAAGGGAGGAAACAAATCTGTCATTTTTCACATATGACATGATAGTGTATATAGAAAATCCTATAGATTTGGCCAAAAACCTGCTTGGCCTAATAAATGTATTTGGCAAAACAGCAGGATACAAAATCAATATCCAGAAATTAAAGGCACTTTTGTACACCAGCATTGAAACAGCAGAAGCAGGAATCAAGAAAAAAAATCCCATTCGATATAGCAAAAAGACAGATAAAATACCTAGGAATAAACCTAACCAAGGAGGTAAAAGACCTGTACTCAGAAAACTACACAACAGTAAATAAAGAAATCAAGGAAGACACAAACAAATGGAAACATATACCATGTTCATGGATTGGAAGAATTAAAATCATCAAAATATCCATACTACCTGAAGCAATTTACATATTCAATGCAATACCTATAAAAGTACCAATGGCATATTTCACAGACATAGAACAAACACTTCTAAAATTTATATGGAACCATAAATGACCCCGAATAACTGCTGCAATTTTGAGAAAGAAGAGTAAAGTTGGAAGGATCACAATACCTGATACTAAACTGTATTACAAGGCCACTGTATTCAAAATAGCATGGTACTGGCACAGAAACAGGCACATGGACCTGTTGAACAAAACAGAGAGCCCAGAAAAAAACCCAAGTCTCCACAGTCAACTAATATTCCACAAACGGGGCAGCAACATAAACTGGAGTAAAAATAGCCTTTTCAAGAAATGGTGTTGGGAAAATTGGACAGCTATGTGCAAAAAAATGAAACTCGAGCACCAACTTACACCATACAGAAAAATAAATTCAAGGTGGGTAAAAGATTTAAATACAAACTGACACCAATAAAGTCCTAGAGGAGAAAATAGGCAGGAAAATCTCAGATATTTCATGCAGAAACGTTTTTAATGACATGTTCCCTAGGGCAAGGGACATGAAGGAAAGAATAAACAAAAAGGATCTCATCAAAATAAAAAGCTTCTGCACGGTTAAAGAAAACAGTATCAAAATAAAAAGGGAATGAACTATATGGGCAAACATATTTGCCAATGATACCTCAGACAAGGGTTTAATCTCCAAAATATATAAAGAACTTACAGGACTCCACTCTAAAAAGACAAGTAACCCAATTAAAAAATGGGCAAAGGACTTGAACAGACATTTCTCCAAGAAGGAAACACATATGATCCAGAGACACATGAAACGATGCTCAATAGCTCTAGCTATCAGAGAGATGCAAATTAAAACCACAATGAGATACCACTTCACACCTGTCAGAATGGCCACCATAAACAAAGCAACAAACAACAAGTGTTGGAGAGGTTGTAGAGAAAAAGGAACCCTAGTATACATTTGGTGGTATTGCAGACTGATACAACCACTCTGGAAAACAGTATGGAATTTTCTCAGAAAAATAAAAATGGATCTGCCTTTTGACCCAGCAATTCCACTGCTAGGATTATACCCTAAGAACACTGAAACACCAGTCCAAAAGAACTTATACACCCCAATGTTCATAGCAGCACAATTTATAATAGCCAAGTACTGGAAGCAACCTAGGTACCCATCAGGAAATGAATGAATCAAAAAAGCATGGTACATTTACACTATGGAATTCTATGCAGCATAAAGAAAGAAGGAGCTCCTACCTTTTGCCACAGCTTGGATGGACCTGGAAAGCATCATGCTAAGTGGAATAAGACAGATAGTGAAAGACAAATATCATATGATCTCACCTTTAACAGGAATATAAACAACAAAACAAACAAGCAAGCACAATATAGCCAAAGGCACTGAAATAGAGAACAGGCTGACATTGACCAGAGTGGAGAGGGGAGGGAATTTCAGGGGAATTTCAGGGGAGAATGGGAAAGATTTACAGGAACAAATATAAAGGACACACGGACAAAAACTAGGGGAGTTCCCTAGGAGGGAAGTGGGGAGGGATGGTTGGGTGGGCTGAGATGGGAATAAAGGACAGAAAACTGTACTTGAACAATGACGAAAATAAAATTAAAAAATAAAATAAACAACAAGGAGTGCCAGAAAATCAAACTGCATGGAACTCTTGACAACCATGGAATTAAAGGAAGAGTCGAACAGAACAACCAGATCAGTAAGTTGGTGGATGGAGAGAAACCATGGTGAGGAAGCAGACCATGAGAGTGGGTTTGGTTGTGTGGGAGGGGCTGACTTAAGGGGAAACTGAGACTCAGATGTGGCTGTGTAGTACAACAGTTGCCACGGTGAGAGAAACTCCCAGTATCACATGAGAGTTCCTTGAAATTGCGCTAGAGACAAGCAGGTGAGCTGCATTGTTCCCTCTCTGGCCCCTCCCTCACAGGCAGTGAGGCAAGGAGGTTTGCCCTGCCTGGGAGAATACCTAAGGCCCCGCCCCCTTACAACTTAATGGGGTCCCAAAAAAGGAAATAGGGCCAAAGTGAAAGAACAGAGCAAATCCTCAGAAAGAGAGCTAAGTGATAAAGAGATAGCCAATTTATCTGATGGTCAATTTAAAGCCCTGGTAATCAAAATGCTCACAGAACTGACTGAGCTTCGTCAAAAAATGAAAGAACAAGTGTAAGACGCTCAAACTGAAATAAAGCAAAATATTCAGGGAACCAAGCATGACAGGAGGGAAACCAGGACTCAAATCAATGATTTGGAACAAAAGGAAGAAAGAAACATCCAACTGGATCAGAATGAAGAAATAAGAATTCAAAAAAAAATGAGAAGAGGATTAGCAACCTCCAGGACAAATTAAACATTCCAATGTCTGAATCATAGGGGTGCCAGAAGGAGAAGAGGAAGAGCAAGAAATTGAAACTTATTTGAAAACACAATGAAGGAGAACTTCCCTAATCTGGCAAAGGAAATAGACTTCCAGGAAGTCCAGGAAGCTCAGAGAGTCCCAAAGAAGTTGGACCCAAGGAAGCACACACCAAAAAAACCATGATAATTAAATCACTCAAGATCAAAGATAAGGAGAGAATCTTAACAGCAGCAAAGACAGTTACCTACAAGGGAGTTCCCATAAGACAGTTCAGCTGATTTCTCAAAAGAAATCTTGCAGGCAAGAAGGGGCTGGAAAGAAGTATTTGAAGTCGTGAAAGGCAAGGACCTACATCCAAGATTCCTCTATGCAGCAAAGCTATCATTTAGAATGGAAGGACAGATAAAGTGCTTCCCAGATCAGGTCAAGTTAAAGGAGTTCATCATCACCAAGCCATTATTATATGGAATGTCATAGGGACTTATCTAAGAAAAGGAAGTTGAAAAATATGAAGAATAAGACAACAAACTCACAACTATTAACAAATGAACCTAAAAAAATAAAAGAAGAAAAACAGAGTTCTGGCCGAGTTGGAAGTGTAAGTAGAGACTTTTTGCTACCTCACAAAACCAAAAGGAGGACAACAACCAATCTGAAATCAATAAACAATCAAAAGCACCAGAAAATCAGACTGCATTGAACTCCAACAACCAAGGAATTAAAGAAAAAATCAACCAGAACAACCAGACCGGTAAGGCAATGGACCAGGCCAACCGAATGAGAAAAACCTCGACGTTATGTCGACATTGGGGGAGGGGCTGGATGCCAAGCTTGGGGGGCTGCATGGGATGCGCTGACTTAAAGGGGCTCGAGGTGGCTGTGGGCTACAACTGGGTTTGCCACAGTAGTAGAAGTTCCAAGTCTCACAGTAGAGTCCTAGTGTCCGTTGAGAAGTGCTCTATAGAGGAACAGGCTAGCCACACCTTTCCTTCTCTGGCCCCTCCCCCACAGGCAGTGCTACTGCACAGCAAGGAGGGTTGCCCTGCCTGGGTGAATACCTTAGGCCCCACCCCTTACAACCTATCAGCTGTGCCAAGACAAAGAAATATGGCCCAAATGAAAGAATGGAGTGGAGCCTCAGAAAGAGCTAAGCGAGGAGATCACCAACCTATCTGCTGGAGAATTGAATGCCCTGGTAATCAAAATGCTCACAGATCTGATTGAGTTTGGTCAAAAAATGAAAAAACAAATAAAGGATACCCAAAATGAAATAAATAAAGCAGAATGTTCAGGGAACCAACAGTGACAGGAAGGAAACCAGTACTCAAAGCAACAATTTGGAACAAAAGGGGGTGGGGAATCTATCCAGATCAAAATGAAGAAACAAGAATTTGAAAAAGTGAAGAGACTCTGACAAACCTCTGGAACAACCTTAGATCTCCCAATATCCAAATTATAGGAGTGCCAGAAGAAGAAGAACAATGACAAGAAATTGGAAAATTATTTGAACAAATAATGAAGAAAACCTTCCCCAATCTGGGGAAGGAAATAGACTTCCAAGAAGTCCAGGAAGTCCAGAGAGTCCTAAGAAAGCTGGACCCAAAGAGGAACACAAGGCACATCATCATAAAGTTACACAAGGTTAAAGACAAGGAGAGAATCTTAAAAACTGCAAAAGAAAAGGAAAAAGTTACCTACAGAGGAGTTCCCATTGGAATATCAGCTGATTTCTCAAAAGAAATCTTGCAGGCAAGAAGGGGCTGAAAAGAAGTATTCCAAGTCATGAAAGACCAGGACCTACATCCAAGATGACTCTATCCAGCAAAGCTTTCATTTAGAATGGAAGGGCAGATAAAGTGCTTCCCACATATGGTCAAGTTAAAGAAGTTCATGATCACCAAACCCTTATTATTTGAAATGTTATAGGGACTGATCTAAGAAAAAGAAGATAAAAAATATGAGCAGTAAAATGACAACAAACTCACAACTATCAACAAATGAACCTAAAAAGAAAGAAAAACAATGGAAACAAAAACTAAGCAAACAACCAGAACAGGAATAGAATCACAGAAATGGACATCACATGGAGGGTTTTCAGTGTGGAGGGGGAGGGGCAGAATAAGGGGGAAAATGTATAGGGAAGAAGAAGCATAGTGGGTAGGCATTAAATAGACAGAGAGAGGTCAAAAATGGTACGGGAAACAGAGGACTCAAAGAACTTATATGTACAATCCATGGACATGAACTAAGAGGGGGTGCTAGAGGGTTGGGGGTGCAGGGTGGAGGGGGGATAAAGGAGGAAAATTTGGAAAACTGTAATAGTATAATCAATAAGATATAATAAAAAATAAAATAAAACAGCAAAAAAGTTGAAAAAAGAATTAAGAATATTAAAATATTCAAGTTACCTATAGATTCAACACCCTATGCTACTTTACACAACTGAATACTATACAGGAGAAAGAAAAAAGGAACTCCTAACTTTTGCAACACCATGGATGGAACTGGAGAGCATTATGCTAAGTGAAATAAGCCTGTTGGTGAAAGACACATACCATATGGTCTCACCTATAAGAGGAATCTAATGAACAATAAACTACTGAACAAAATAGAACCATAAGCATGGAAACATGGAACAGACTGACAGTCACAAGAGGGGAGCTGGAGGGGTATAATGGTGGAAAGAAGGTGAAGGGACTAGTCAAAGAACATGTATGCAGGATCCATGGACATGGACAAGAGTGTGTTGATTTCAGGAGTGGGGGGTTGAATGGCACAGGAGGACAAGGGGGAAAAAGTAGGACAACTATAATAGAATAACAAGAAAGATTTAAGAAGATTCCAATAACATATTTCACAGAATGAGAACAAATATTTCAAACATTTATATGGATCCACAAAAAGCCCCACAGAGCAACAGTAATTGTGAGAAAGAAGAATAAAGTTGGAGGAATTGTGTTACATAATATCAAACTATATTATAAGGCCTTAGTAATAAAAACAGCATACACTGGCATAAAAAAACAGACATACAGACCAATGGAACAGAATAAAGAACCCAGAAATAAACTCATACCTTTGTAGCCAATTTTTGATAAAAGTAGTAAACACATACAATGGGCTAAAGATAGTTTATTCAATAAACACTGTTGGGAAAAGTGGACATTTACATGTAAAAAAATGAAACTCTGCCACACACAAGAATAAACTCAAAATGGCTTAAAGACTTAAATGTTAGATTTCAAACCATAACAATCCTAGAAGAAAACAAAGGCAGTAAAATCTCAAATATTTCTCAGCAATATTTTTTCTGACGTATCTCCTCTGTCAGGGGAAACAAAAGAATAATCAACAATGAGACTGTCAAAATAAAAAGTGTTTGTACAGCTTAGGAAACCATTAACAAACTGCAAAGATAACCCACTGAATGGGAGATCATATTTGCCAACACATATTATAAGGGGTTAGTATCCAGAATTTATAAAGCACTTTCAAAACTCAACAACAACAACAAAAATAAACAATTGAATTTAAAAATGGGCAAAGAACCTGAATAGACATTTCTCCAAAGAGGGCACAAAGGTGGCTGATAGACATATGAATAGATGCTCAGCATCACTAATCATCAGAGAAATGTAAGTTAAAACCACAATGAGATTATCACCTCACATTTGTCAGAATGGCTATTATCAATAAATCAACAAACAACAAAAGCTGGCTAGGATGTGGATAAAAAGGAAGAAACCCTTTTGCACTGTTCGTGGAAATGCAGACTGGTACAGCCACTGTGGAGGGCAGTATGAAATTTCTTCAAAAAATTAAAAATGCAACATCCTTTTGACCTGTGATCCCACTTCTGGGAGTATATCTGAAGAAACCCAAAACCTTAATTTGAAAGAATATATGCACCCCTGTGTTCACTGCAACATTATTTACAATAGCAAATACTTGGAAGCCCCCAAGTGTCCATCAGTAGATGAGGGGATAAAACATTTATGGTACAATTACACAATAGAATACTACTTGGTTGTAAAAAAGAAGAAAATTTTACCTTGTGCTGATGCGGATACCAGCCAGCAGTGTCCGGGGCATTATCGATGAGATACGAGATAAATTCACAGAGAGTACTGAGTCCTGTGGAGGAAAAGGGATGGCATGGCTAGTCTCCCAAGGGGAGAGCACCTCAGAGCGACCTGACAACTCTCTCAAGAGGACAGCGCACCGATCCTTCCCTTCACAGGTTTTTATTGGCTTTTAAATTGCACAGGAATACAGGTAAAGTTCATTAATCATTGTCAGGCAGTAATGATCAAACAACAGATAGCATACAAAGAACTATGAGGGTTTATTCTGAGTCATGGTCTGTTTAGGTAAAGGGCTACAAAACTTTGGGAGACAAACTCATTTCCTGCTTGGACCTTTATCATTTAATTAAGAGCATTCTTAGTGAAGCAGGTTTCACAGGAGTTTATGTATTCTTTCTCAGGCTTGATCACTCAGGGAAACCTGCCCTTTCCAGCACAAGGCTGCACCACCCTCTGTCATTGTTTCAGAATTAAGTCAGGCAGAGGAGGCAAGATAGCCAGGAAATTAGGAGACTTCTTGCAGACAGAATGAGGACTCGGGCTTTGTCAAAGCCAAGGGGGTCCATTACCCCCTTTTTCTTTAGCCCCCCAAGCCCTTCCCTGGGGCCTCCACATGATTATGCCTGTCTTAGGTCATTCCCCCCCTTGGGGAATCTTACCCGTCATTGGCTAACTGATCAAGCACTGGGGCCCAGTTATGGAAAAAGGAGGAGAAGTGGTGCTCCTGCTAGGGAGATAAGCTCTGTCTCCTCCTTGGCTTATGGTCCGAAGGTCGCTCACTCAGCCTTAGCCATGGGGGGGTTACAGCTCCTGAAACCAGGCAGGGTGGCTCCCAACACTGTGTGACAGCATGGATGGACCTGGAGAACATTATGTGAAATAAGCCAGTTCAAGAAAGACAACTACCACATGATTTCACTTGTATGTGGAATCTAATGAACACTGAACTAAGAAACAAAAATAGAGACAGACTCATAGATAGAGAGCAGGTTGACAGCTCTGGGGGGATTTGGGTCTGGGTGGAGTTGAGGAGAAAAGAAAAAAGTGAAAGAATTCACGGAAAGGGACAGACAGTGTGGTGATTTCAGGTGGGAGGGAGATGGGTAGAGGTAAAAGGGGGTATAGGGGAATAAATTTTAATGAAAAAATACTATAAAAATAATGCAATGAAAACAAAGTTAATATAGTCACATAGTTTAAAATTTGTAATAACTATTAAATGTAATAACTATTAAAAATGTTGACCTTACAGTACTGTTGAAAGGATTAAATTAATTAATGCATTCAATGTCATATAATTTTACTATATAACTAAATATAAGTATATATGTTAATATAATAGAATTATATTGCATGTAATATAGATATATATATATACTATATAATATATAGTATATATAATACTATATATTTTAATATTTTATTTATTTTTAGACAGAGGGGAAGGGAGAGAGAAAGAGAGGGAAACATCAATGTGAGGTTGCCTATCACTCACCCCCTTCTGGGTGCCTGGCCCACAACTCAGGTATGTGCCCTTACTGGGAATCAAACCAGCAACCCTTTGGTTCGCAGGCTGGCACTCAATCCAGTGAACCACACCAGCGTGGCAATACTATATATTTTTTACAATTTATATTTTATAGACTCATAAACTATTAGACCAGGATACAGCCCTAGAGATCATTGAATCTAAAAACATATCTTTAAAGAATACTAGTCAGATTCTCCAAGGGGTCAAGAAAATTCCTAAGTTTAGTACAGCAAATATGGTAGACTGCAAACTAGGACGGATGTGTCATAATATAGTCCTCTTTGTTTTTGTTTTTTTATTTCCTTCAGTCAATCACCAAGTATTGTAGAATCTGCCTTAGAAAAGTGTTTGAATAATAGTCAGTATTTATTTATTTGTTTATTTATTTATATTATTTTGTCTCCATTTTCCTCCCACCACTTTCTCCCAATAGTCAGCATTTTAAAAATATTATTATGTGCTATATACTCTTCTAATTATTTTACATGTATTTCCACATTTAATCATAATTATAACCTCAAAATGTGTTATTTTAACCTCCATTTTTCAGATAAAAATTGAGGATTAAAAAAGATTAAATGATTTACCAAAATATGTGTAATTTCTCTATGTTTAAACTGTCAAAAACTAATGAAATTATGTGAATAGTAGAATATATGGAGTCCGCCTTCAGAACTCATGTTATAAACCAATATACTTTATTGCATCTGCTCTATTCTGTTCTCTACATTTCCATCACTGTCACTATAGGCAAGGCCCACAATTCCTCCTAAAGGATTTCCCTGCTTTCTTCTTGTTCTTTCCCCTACAATCTTCTCTTCACCTTGATCTGATCAATATTCCTAAATCACCGCTTTATTCACATTATTTTCTTTTTTTAGGTACAAATCATGATTCTTTTTTTTCAAGATTTTATTTATTTATTTTTAGAGAAAGGGGAAGGCAAAGAGAAAGAGAGGGAGAGAAACATCAATGTGTGGTTGCTTCTCTCACCACCCTCCTGAGAACCTGGCCCACAACCCAAGCACATGTCCTGACTGAGAATCAAACCAGCAACACTTTGGTTCACAGCCCATGCTCAATCCACTGAGCTACACCAGCCAGGGCTCAAACCATGATTCTTAATTGCATGTCAATTAAGTCTAAAATTTTATCCTTATTGCTTGTGTTTCTATAGTATATGGGCACTCTTCATTGTCCAATATGATTGTCCACTATCTGCCAACATGAATCCTTTGTTGAAGTCAGGGGAATGGACAAAACCTTATTGCATTCAAATAAAGCAAATATCCTAGCTAATATAACTGAAAAAATACAGAGATAATTTTGGCTTCACGCAAGGATTGATGTAACAGCTTAGTGATGTTACCAAGGATTCCGTTTTACTTTGAATTTCTTCCACTTTGCTTTCAATGGCATCCATACCAACCGTCAAGGTCCATATAGTAGATCTTTGCAACTCCAGGATCCTCCACCACACACATGTTATTTGGTTTTAAATGAATAGAAGCTTTGAATCTTCAAAATGTACTACCCAATAAAAGAGAAAATCTGTGCCCCAACATTCCCAGAAAATTCACAGAAGTTCACTCAGAAAGCATCCTTTCAGTATCTACTTTAAATTAATTATGAGGCCCAGAGGAATAAGATGTAGTAATTCATGTAGGCCTGGATTACATACCTATACCTAAGGCAGTCTCTAGTGCCAGTAGAATGGAATTATGATGTACACCTAGAGCTAGAGTCAACTTTGCTTGAGAACTTGGCTGAGAGTTGTGGATGGAATAGGTTTCCAAACAAGAATTCAGTGCTATTGCCAGAAGGAAGACACAGACTTTTTGAGGGCACTCAGCAAATATGTGCCACAGTTTTCCTCTCTGTTTTCAACAATTCAAATATTTTCATTGATGTTTAACTTAATTTTGCTCACTCCTGCTCATATCAATCTCTGCAGCTACACAGCATGTACAATATTGTGTACTCTATACTTGAGTTTATACTGTTTTGACAGTTTGTATATGTACAACTTGTGACCCCCTCCAAAATTATGCATTCATTTAGGGCACAGACTATGTCTTATAACTATAGCCCTCACAGCATCTAGAACAATTCTGGGCATACAGCCAGTTCATACAAGCACTCGTTCACTTGACTTATTGACTTCTTGAGTTAGGTACAGTCACTTTATTCATTTTGGTCATCTTCAAGATTGATGCTGATTGCTTTGGTTCACTCAGTTATTTGAGTCTCCACATCAATCATGAGGATAACCAAAATAAATGGATTGTCTAGGCTTCAGTTCATTCATTGTACACTTAGAGATAGATATAGTCTTGCTGATAAGTAGTGCTTATCTGTATGCACCCAAGTCATGCTCCAGAGTTTTGTGTATATTTTTGAAGATGTATCTTTTCATTTAGCTATAGCTACTATTAAAACCATTTCTATGGAAAACATTCTCTAATAACTGGTTTTATCTGAGCTTACTGGCAAGTGCTTTCCATTTTGCTGTGTTTACTTGCATTAACTATGGTATCCTATTTGGTGTTCATCTACTTTAATTTTTTTCTACTTTGTTTTATTATATATTTCATGTTCCATAATCAAAATTCTGGAAAACAGTATTACGGATATTGAGTGCAGTTCATCTTGTACAAATAATCCACTATTAGCCTGATTTCCCCTAAGTGGAACACTCAACTTTTTCTCCAGATCCATGGGACTTTTACTTTTTTATTAAAAAAATTAAATGGATTCCAAAGAGTTATCTTATCCTGCCTTTTCAAGATTAAAGTTTTATTTTTTCTATCTATCATTTTTTACCTTTGAATTTATAGGGGTGGCACTGATTAATAAAATTATATAGGTTTAAGGAAGGGGTGTTAAACTCATTTCCACTGGGGGCCACATCAGCCTCGTGGTTGCCTTCAAAGGCCCAAATTAATTTCAACTCCTTAACAGTTAAGGAGTAGTTACATTTATACAGTCCTAAAATTACTTCAGCCCTTTGAAAACAGCCATAGGGCTGATGTGGACCCTGGTGAAAATGAGTCTGACACCCTTAGTTTAAGGTGCACAATTCCATAATACATTACCTGTATATTGTATTGTGTATTCACCACCCAAAGCCAAGTCCTTCTTCACCATTTATCCCCCTTTTACCCTCTTTTACCTTCTCCAACCCCATTTCCCCCAGTATGCCATACTGTTGTCTGTGTCTACGATGTGTTTTGGGGTATGCTTTTTTCTTAACCCTGTAACCTTTTTCACCCAGTACTGCAACCCCACATTCAAGATTAAAGTTTTAAAAGCTAATGGAAAGATGATTTGGATAGGTAAATACCAGTGATATGATTGGTATCTAAAGTAGGGTAATAAGGAGTATAAGATTTGGAGTCCGAATATCTCAATTAGCATTATTAGTGTTCCCCTTTACATGATATTTGTGAGTTCAATTATTTTGTGATGTTAAGTTTCTTCCTAAGTAAAATGGGGAAAAATGTATCTACCCAACAGGATATGGAAAGATAATGTGTGTTGATAGGCCTTGGAAACTTTCAAGTACTCCCACATATCTCAATGTCTATTATTATAGCAAAAGAAACTTTGGAAAGTGACCTTTCTTAAAAAATACAATTGATTATGTTATCTTCTGCAATGTCTTCTTACTGAGTTTGAGGGTTATTATGCCTACAAGGTCCTGCGTGATTAGGCTGTAGTCTATCTTCATTTCCCTTTTCACCTCCTCCTTACACTCTTGCTATATTCTTCCTCACTCATATTAGGTCTTGAAGCATTTTATGCTTTTCCCTGCTTCTAGAAATTTTCAGAAGCTGGTTTCTCTTCCTGGAGTAGTGTTTCCCCCCATTCTCCATGTAATTATTATTACTTCTGCCCATTTTTCAGTCTTAAGTGAAGTTCCCCCTTTCACCAAAGCAGACATCAAGTCTGTTTCGTTCACTGCTATACTAGGTACTCAATAAATATTATTGACTGAATGGATGACATATTGTTTACTTTCATCTCTATACAATTTTAATTTGCAGTGCTGGAAGTATAATTTTTCAAGTCAATTCAACATCTAATTTAGAAACTAAGAGGGTCATACACATTTATCTGGTAAGTAATTTTAAGATTTTGGAGATGCTTATTTTTATTGCATTTATTGCTGTTACATTGGTTAATAAAATTATATAGGTTTCATATGTACAGTTCTATAACACATCATCTGTTATTTATTGTATGTTTACTATCCAAAGTCTAGTTTCCTTCCATCACAATTTATCTCCCATTTACCTTCTTCTACCTGTCCCCACCCTCCTTTCCCTCTGGATATCACTTTTATTTTTTATCATTATTTATTTTTGTTTGAATACAGTTGTCTCCATTTTTGGATATCTCTTTTAAAGCAAAACACAGAAATTTTCAAGTTAAATGGAGGAAAGCTCAAGTCACAATAAAGATCTACAGTAAAATCGTCCTGTCCTGAAAATTTCAGGGAAAAGGAAATAAAACTTTCAGAGTTAACTTAGAGAGACTTATACAGGTTAATAAAGAACATATAAACACAGAGTGGAGAACCTATTTCCAAAGGCTAGTACAGAGTAATATTTGCTATTTGGGAAATGTAAGTTAACTGACAGTTATATTTGGTTTTTGCATTCCAAACTTCTAAAGATATCTGCTTCCTAATTCTTTTTTTCCCATCACATATGGGTACATTTTAATAAGTAAATAAATGTATATGAGACTATAGAATTTGCATTTGTGGGGAACCATTTTTTAAATATATTTTATTGATTATGCTATTACAGTTGTCCCATTTCCCCCCTTTATTCCCCTCCACCCTGCACACCCTCTCCCACCCACATTCCATCCCTTTAGTTCATGTCCATGTGTCACAAGTTCTTTAGCTTCTGCATTTCCCATACTATTCTTGCCCTCCCCCTGTCTATTTCCTACCTACCATCTATGCTACTTATTCTCCGTACCTTTTCTCCCTCTCTCCTCCTCCCACTCCCCTGTTGCTAACCCTTCATGTGATCCTCATTTCTGTGGTTCTCTTCCTGTCCTAGTTGTTTGCTTAGTTTGTTTTTGTTTTAGGTGTGGTTGTTCATAATTGTGAGTTTGCTGTCATTTTACTACACATGTTTTTTATCTTCTATTTCTTAGATAAGTCCCTTTAACATTTCATAAAATAAGGGCTTGGTGATGATGAACTCCTTTAACTTGACCTTACCTGGGAAGCACTTTATCTGCCCTTCCATTCTAAATGAAAGCTTTGCTGGATAGAGTCATCTTGGATGTAGGTCCTTGCCTTTCATGACTCGGAGTACTTCTTTCCAGCCCCTTCTTGTCTGCAAGGTCTCTTTTGAGAAATCAACTGACAGTCTGATGGGAACTTCTTTGTAGGTAACTGTCTCCTTATCTCTTGCTGCTTCTAGGGTTCTCTCCTTCATTTTTACCTTGGCTAATGCAATTATGATGTGCCTTGGTGTGTTCCTTCTTGGGTCCAACTTCTTTGGGACTCTCTGAGCTTCCTGGACTTCCTAGAAGTCTATTTGCTTAGCCAGATTGGGGAAGTTCTCTATTATTTGTTCAAATAACTTTTCCACTTGTTGCTCTTCCTCTTCCCCTTCTGGTACCCCTATAACTCAGATGTTGGAATGTTTAAAGATGTCCTGGAGGTTCCTAAGCCTCTCCTCATTTTTTAAAATTCTTATTTCTTCATTCTTTTCTATTTGATTGATTCTTTCTACCTTCTGGTCCACTCCATTGTTTTGAGTCCCAGTTTTCTTCCCATCACTATTGGTTCCCTGTGCATTTTCCTTCATTTCACTTAGCGTAGCCTTCATTTTTTCATCTGCTTTGTGACCAAAGTCAACCAATTCTGTGAGCATCCTGATCACCAGTGCTTTGAACTGTGCATCTGGTAGGTTGGCTATCTCTTGGTCACTTAGTTGTATTTTCTGTGGAGCTTTGTTCTGTTCTTCTATTTGGGCCATTTTTTTTATCTTGTCACACCTGTTATGTATGAGGGGTGGAGCCTTAGGTGTTCATCAGGGCAGGGCAATCCATTTGCTGGGTTGTAATGTTGTATGTGTGGGCAGGATCCGAGAGGGAACAATGGCACTTGCTCTACTCTCTGTCAGATTTCAGTCCCTTCTGCTGCCTCCCCCAAGCAAACTGGGCCTTTCTTATGCTAATTCCCATGTGGGTGGGCTTGTGCATGTTCTAGGACCATGTGGGTTTCTGTAACGAACTCTCCTGTGAGGCTGGGAGTCTCTCCGGGCACCTCAACCCCCACAGGTGTTTTCAATCAGTGTCCTGAGGCTCTATTTTCTTGAGCTGGGACCCTGGATTGCACAGTCTGTCTCGCTCCCCAGTTTCCCCTAGTTTATCTGTGCAGGAATGTGGGACTGCCTGGTCAGCCTTGCCTGCAGTGCCTCACTTCACAATCGCTGCCTTGGTGGGTCTGCCCAGTGCCACCGGGTGCCCGGAGTCTGCCAGCCGCCACCTGAGCATCCAGGGTCCGCCTGCTGCGGTCTTGTGTGCTCAGGATGCCTTATGTGCCTGGTGCCACTGTTTTTTGTGCCCCACCCCTCTCCACCCGGCTGCCCAATTCCACCCTTCCTACTGGTCTGGATGAAAGTGTCTATTTTAACTCCTTGGTTGTCCAACTTCCATACAGTTCAATTTTCTATCAGTTCTGGTTGTCATTTTATTTCTAAATTGTTGTTGTTCATATTTTGGTTGTGCAAGGAGACACGGTGTATCTACCTACACCTCCATCTTGGCTGGAAGTCTCTGCTTTCTAATTCTGTTCTATCAAGCATCATACATTTCTGATCACTTTTGATTTTTTAAAAATACTTTTGCACAAGTATTGCATATTTATGAAAGAAAAAGTACACATAATTAAATGACTCATAAAACCAGCACCTGACATAAAGTATTGTTTACACTGAGGTGCTTAATCAATTGGACATTTTTAATTGAGTATATACACATATGGTGGGTACAAAATTAATCATATTATAGTTATTTGCAATCTGCTTTTTAAATTGGAGTAAAATATACATAACATGAAATTTACCATATGAGCCATTTTTAAGTGTACAGTTCAGTGGCATTATGTACATTCACAGTATTGTGCAAACATCACTACAGCACACTTTTAGTACTTTTTTGTTTCTTTAGTCATTTTATTAGTCTGATTTCATACCAATAGGATTTAAAACACAAATCATTAACTATAGTTCAATTTTTCCCCAGAATTTAACCAAATAACAAAGTCAATTTGTTAAACATGCTTGTGGATTCTTTTACCTTTTTTTCTCTTTATTTCACTGTTGTTCAAGTATAGTTGTATCCATTTTCCTGCCACAAAATTCCCTGCCCCACCCACCCCTACTTTTCACTCTCATTCCAACCACCCTTTAGCTTTGTCCCTGGGTCCTTTATACATGTTCCTTGACAACCCCTCCATAACTTTCCCCTCTTATCTCCCTTCCCCATCCCCACTGCTTACTGTCAGTCTGTTCTCTATTTCAATGTCTCTAGTTATATTTTGCTTGCTTGTTTAATTTCTTGATTAGGTTCCACTTATAGGTGAGACTATGTGGTATTTGTCTTTTGCTGCCTGGCTTATTTCATTTAGCATAATGCTCTCCAGTTCTCTCCACACTGTCACAAAGGGTAGGAGCTCCTTCTTTCTTTCTGCTGTATAGAATTTCATTGTGTAAATGTACCATAATTTTTTGATATATTCATTTACAGATAGGCACTTAGGTTGCTTCCAGCATTTCGCTATTGTAAATCATGCTGCTATGAACATTGTGTTTCATAAGTTCCTTTAAATTGCTGTTTCAGAACTCTTAGGTTTTACTCCAGCAGTGGAATTGCAGGGTCAAAAGGCAGTTCCATTTTCAGTATTCTGAGGAAATTCCATAGTGTTTTCCACAGTGGCTATATCAGTCTCCATTCCCACCAAAAATGTACTAAGGTTCCCTTTTCTCCAAAGCCTTGCCAGCACTCATTGTTTGCTCATTTGTTTATGATAGCCCTACTGATAAGTGTGAAGTGGTAACTCATTGTGCTTTTAATTTGCATCTCTCTGATAGCTAGTGATGCTGAGCATCCTTTCACATGTGTATGAGCTTTTCTAGGAGAAAAGCTCATACACATGTGAGCTTTCTAGGAGAAGTATTCATTCGGGTCTTTTGTCAGTTTTTAAATGGACTGTTTGTCTTCCTGAAGTGGAGTCGTGTGAGTTCTTTGTATATTTTGGAGATCAAACCCTTGTTTGCGGTTTCATTGAAAAATGTATTTTCCCATAAGGTTGGTTTCCTTTTCATTTTGATGAACTCCCATTTGTTTCTTCTTTCCTTTAACTCTCTTGCTCAAGGGGACATATCAGTGAAAATATAGCTGAGTGGAATATCTGCGACTTTCCTACCTATGTTCTCCTCTAAGACTTCTATGGTGTCATGGCTCATATTTAAGTATTTTATCCATCTTGAGTTTATTTTTGTGTATGGTGTAAGTTGTTGGTCAAGTTTCACTTTTTGTATATACCAGTTGAGATCCCCCAATACCATTGGTTGAAGAGATTATGTTTATTCCCTTTTATGCTCCTGCCTCCTTTGTTGAATATTAACTGACCATAGAGACATAGGTTTATCTGTGGTCTCTATCCTGTTTCATTGATCTATATGTTTGTTCTTATGCCAGTACCTGACTGTTTTCATTACAGTGGCCTTGCAGTATTTTGATATCAGGTATTGTGATTCCTCCTACTTTGTTCTTTTGTCTCAAAATTTCTGAGGCTATTCAGGGTAGCTTATGGTTCCACATAAATTTTTGAACTCTTCATTCTATATCTGTGAAATATGTCATTGGTATTTTAATGGGGATTGCATTGAATCTATAAATAGCTTTGGGTACAATGGGCATATTCATGATGTTAATTCTTCCAACCCATAAACACAGTATATGCTTCCATTTATTTGTGTCTTCCTTTATTTCTTTCTTCAGCGTTGTATAGTTTTCTGAGTACAGGTGTTTTACACCCTTGGTTAGGTTTATTCCTCTGTGCTTTATTTTTCTTATTACTATAACAAATGGGATTTTGTTCCTGATTTCTGTTTCTGATATTTCATTGTTGGTGTACAAAAATGCCTTTGATTTCTGAATATTGACTTTGTGTCCCACTGTTCTGCCAAATTCACTTATTAGGTTGTATAGTTTTTTGGTGGAGTCTATAAGACTTTCTATGTATACTATCATGTCATCTACAAACAATGACAGTTTTGCTTCCTCCTTTCCAATTTGGATGACTTTTATTTCTTTTTATTGTCTGGAGGCTGTGGTTAGGACTTCCAATACTATGTTTAATAGGAGTGGTGAAAATGGACATCCATGTCTTGTTCCTGATCTTACTGGGAAAGCTCTAAGTTTTTGCCCATTGAGTATGATGTTGGCTATAGGTATCTCATATATGGCCTTTATTATGTTGAGGAATGCTCCCTCTACTCCCACTTTGCTAAGTGTTTTTATCATAAATGAGGCTTCACCTTACCAAATGCTTTTTCCACATCTATTGATATGATTATGTGATTTTTATCTTTGCTTTTGTTTATGTGATGTATTACATTTATTGATTTGTGACTATTGTACCATCCTTGAATCCTTGTGATGGGTCCCATTTGATCATAATGTATGATCTTTTTAATATATTTTGTGAACCAGTTTGTCAATATTTTGTTGAGGATTTTAGGGTCTATGTTCATCAGTGATATTGGCCTGTAGTTTTCTTCCTTGGTTGTGTCTTTATCTGGTTCTGGGATTAGGATGATGCTGGCTTCAAAAAAAAACAGTTTGGGAGTCTTCCCTCTTCTTGTTTTTTTATTTATTTATTTATTTTTATTTATTTTATTTATTTTTTTTTATAGTCTGTGAAGCATATGGGGTTAGTTCTTCCTTAAATGTTTTGTAAAATTCTCTTGTGAAACTGTCCAGTCCAAGGCTTTTGTGTGCCGGGACTTTTTTAATCACTATTTTGATTTCACCTGCTGTTATTGGTCTGTTCAGGCTTATGGTTTTTTTGATTCAGGTTTGATGATTATATGCTTCTAGAAATTTGTCCATTGGTACATACTTCTTTGTAGTAATTTCTTACAATCTTCTGGATTTCTGTGGTATTGACTGTAATCTCTCCTCATTCATTCCTGATTGTGTTTATTTGGGTCCTCTCTCTTTTTTTCTTGATGAGTCTGCTTAAAAGTTTGTTGGTTTTGTTTATCTTTTCAAGAAAACCAGCTTCTGTATTTATTGATCCTTTGAATTGTTATTTTAGTCTCTATGTTTTTTGATTCTGCTCTGATCTTGGTTATTTCCTTCCTTCTACTTGCTCTGGGCTATCTTTGTTGTTGTTCCTGCAGTTCTTGTAGGTGTAAGGTTAGGTTGTTTATTTGAAATGTTTCTATCTTTTTTAGGAAGGCCTGTATTGCTATACACTTCCCTCTAAGGAGTATCTTCACTGTGTCCCATAAGTTTTGGAATGTTGTCAGTTCATTTTCATTTGTTCCCAGAAATTATTTGATTTCTTCCTTGACTTCATTTTTAACCATTCATTGTTTAATAGCATGCTATTCAATTTCCATGAATTTCAGTGTTTTTGAGTATTTCCCTTGAAGTTGGTGTCTAGTTTCAGGCCCTTGTGGTCCAAGAAACTGCTTGATATGATTTTATATTTCTTGAATTTGTTGAGGCTTGTTTTGTGTCCAATCATGTGGTTTATCTTTGAAAATGTTCCATGTGCATTTGAAAAGAATGTGTATTTAGCTTCTTTGGGATGGAAGGCTTGATATATATCAGTTAAGTCTACTTGATCTAGGGCGTTAATCAATGTCACCATATACTGGTTGATATTTTGTGTGGAAGATATGTCCATTTTTGACAGTGGCATGTTAAAATGCTTTAGTATTAGTGTTGCTGTCTATATCATTCTTGAAATCCTTGAAGGCATTCCTTATATATTTGAGTGTTCCTGTGTTGGGCGTACATATGTTTATAATGTTTATGTCTTCTTGATGGATTCTTCCCTTGATTCTCTTTTTATGGCCTTTTTTTTTTGAAGCGTATTTTGTCTGATATGAGTATTGCCACCCTGGCTTTTTTACCTGTGTATTTGCTCAGAATATTTTTTTCCAATGCTTCACTTTCAGTCTCTGTAAGTCTTTTGTTCTCAGGTGGGTCTCTTCTAGGCAGCATGCATGTGGGTCATAATTTCTTATTCATTCAGCTATATTACATGTTTTGATTGGAGCATTTAATGCATTTACATTTAAGGTTATTATTGGTTGGTACTAATTCATTGCCATTTTACCCCCCTTTGTACCTTTGTTACTCTCTCTGTCTCACTCTTTTTCTTCTTCTTCTTAAAGCAATCCCTTTAGCATATTTTGCTGTGTTGGCTTGGTGGAGTTGTATTCTTTCAGCACACTTTTGTCTGGGAAAATCCTTATTTCACCTTCCATTTTAATTTAGAACCTTGCTGGGTAGAGTAGTCTAGTTTCCAGGCCTTTGCCCTTCATTACTTGGATTATTTCTTGCCATTCCCTTCTGGCTTGGAGCATTTCCTTTGAGAAGTCAGCTGCTAGCCTTATCAGGGCTCCCTTGTATATTATTTCCTATTTCTCCCTTGCTGACTTTAAGATTCTCTTTTTGTCTTGCAATTTTGCCAAGAATTTTTAATTCTGATGTCGTTTTTAGGGGGCCTCTTAGGATTCCTCTTGACTGGGACTCTCTGTGCTTCCTGGATTTATGTGCCATTTTTTCTGATCAAATTAGGGAAATTTACTGTCATTTCTTTTTCAAACAGGTTTTCTATCCCTTGCTCCTCTTCTTACCCTTCAGGTATCATTATTAAGTGGATATTACTACATTTTATGTTGTCCTGCAGTTCTTTTAAACTCCCTTCCTTCTTTTTGAGTCTTTTTCTTTCTTTTCTTGCTCTTTCTGGGAGTTTTTTTTCTACCTTGTCCTCCAGCTCGCTGATTTGATTCTCTGCTTCATCTAGCCTACTTTTCATTCATTCTTTTGTGTTCTTCAATTTAGAAATTGTATTCCTCATTTCCTCTTGGCTCTTATTGACACTTCTATGTTATTTTTTAATTCTGGTGTAGTTCACAGTAAGTTCCCTGAAGCTTCCCTGGAGTTCTCTGAAGGTCTCACTGAGCTGCTTGAGTACCCTTCTAACCACTATTTTAAACTCAGTGTCTGATAGCTTGGTTGCATCAATTTCATTTAACACCCTTTCTGGGGATTCCTCCTTTCCTTTCAATTGAGGGTTGTGTCTTTGTCTCCCCATTTTAGATGACTCTTCCTGTTTCTTTTGCTTGTTAGATTTTTCTGCTTTGACTCTCTGTCTTCATGGCATGATATTCTTGCTAGGAGACCTGTGGGACTCAGTGGAGCAATCTCCCTGATTAATTGCAGTTTATGCTCTTGCACTGCCCTTTATGCCATTTATGTGATTGTAATTGGGTTTTAGTTGTTTTGGGGTTGTTCTTTGGTGGGTTCTTCCCTCTGGCTGACTGACTGAAAATCAGTCCACCCTCCATGTCTTGTATACTGTTGTACAAGTGCTGCCAGAACAAAAACCAAACAGCCCAGGAAACAGACCCACACCTGCAAAGATATCCCCCACCCACAATTACCCTATCAAAAGCCAATGTGCCAATATGAATAAAGATATAAAGAGATTAAGACTATTATAAAAAAGTAAAAATGAATATGAGACCACTAATGGAAAGAAAAGAGATTTTGCAAAGGTAGAGGGAGGGGTAATAACAGTAGGGAATAGAGACAAGGAAAAGTGGGAAAGAAAATAAAATTTACTCATAACTAAATAAGGGAAGGTAGACTGGAGTAAGAGATGATAAATAAGTAGTATTAGTTTAAAATGGAAATTTAAAGAATAAATATATATATTTGCATATATCTAGTGAGAGAAAAACAGATGACCACAACAAAATATATATTAGGTATATATATATATATATATATATATATATATATATATATAGAGAGAGAGAGAGAGAGAGAGAGAGAGAGAGAGAATCTCCTTAATTGCAGATAAATCTCCACCAAAGTTATTAACAGACAATGAGCTAAGGTAGAATAGGAATAAGAGGGCACAAGGAAATAAAGAAGAGCTTAAGATATGTCTAGAGGAAAGAGAAGTTATTTTGAGAGGATATAGGAAGAAGGAATACTAAGAGTGTAAGATGGAAACCCAGATAAGATAGAGAAAAATTAAGATATAACATGAAAAAAGAAAAGGAATAGCAGGAGGGAGGCAACATAGAGGAGGGGGAACAGTCAGTGAAATTTGAGATTTGATATACAAAGATAGTCACTATCTAGAAATAGAATTGAAGAACTGTAGTAACAACCACCTTATCCACTACCTGTAAGCAAAGATTGATAAAGGTGGAGAGAGAATAAGTGTATTTTAAGAATGGGAGAAAGAATGTGAGATGACTAATGACAATCACAAATAGTTTTGAGAGTCTGGAGAGGGGAAGCAATATTAATAGTGCTGTACAGAAATAAGTCATGGCAAGAGAGAAAATAGAATTTACAACAAAAATACAAAGGAGGAGGTAGGAGATAGTATGGAATAAGAGAAGGGCAGAGCAATATATGAGATCTGAAATAAACTATATTATAAAACCTGGTGCCATATTATGCCCAAACCTGAAGGATATGAAATGAATGTTAAACAGCTTTGCAGGAAAGAAGATAGCATCTTACTCTTGTCTCTATTTGCTCTGCTGGGTTTAGTAAATCAGGGCTCAAGGAGCTGTGTAGCACACAATGTCTGGCCAAGGGCCTTTTTCTCTTTTCCCCTGAGGGATGTACACAGTAGGAAACTTCTGGGCCTGACCTTGCCACAGAACCTGTAATCCCACAGGTGGGAGTTGGGTCTGCCTGACTATTAAAGGCTCTGGCTGACTGGAGCAAATCTCAGGCATTCAACTGCTGCCTTCCAGACCTAAGCCTGCCACTCTCTCACAGAAGGTTCAGCTTGAATTCTTCAGTCTGCTCTGCCCTCTGCTTGTGAGCCATGTTGGGCCAGGTCCTCCCGCCCATTGTTTTCTCTGCCTCTGAGTTTTTTGGTTAGCAAATCTACTGGGTCCTGCCCACATGCACAGGCCTGAGTGACCAGGTCCTGCCAAGCCTCATGTACACCTCAGCTCCTCTTATAAAACAGTTGCTCTAAGGCCCACACAGTATAGCATTGGTCCCTGGAGGTCTTGTTCTCCCCAGGCTCCCTCTCCTCAAAAATCACACAGTGTCTCACAGTCAGGGCTGGCCACCTCCTTACAGGACCTCCATCAAATTTAGATAAAGTTTCTTTGAATCTTTCCCAGATTATGTTGGGAAGATTCCCTCAGCTCTGCTACAGCACAAGACAGTGATGGTGTGCTGTCCTTGCTCCCTCAGAGGTGTTCATACTCGGGCCTGCCTGTTCCCGCCATGCTGTTTCTGAGATCCACACCTCCCAGGCTTTCTCTCATTGCCCCAGTAGCTCACAGCTTCTGAGCCAATATACAGCCACCTGACACTGTGCAGCCAGCAGTGCTGGGCTGGGCAGCAATGGTAGTTCACTTAGAAAGCCCAGGCTGTTGGCCCCCAGGTGCCCCGCAGGAGGGCTGGTTCCTGCATAGTCCTGTGAACTCTCTACTCTTTCCTCTAATTGCACTCTCACTCACAGATACTTTTACTTACTCTCTGCTCTCTGTTCTGATTTCAAATCCAGTCCATGTCTGAGGGCAAATGAATGGAGCTGCCCAGTACTCTGCCACCATCTTGGATCTCTCACTTGAAAGTATCTTGTTATCTTTCCATATAACTACATGTTAAGCCACTGTGTTATTTTTAACAATTGCATAGTATTCCATTATGTTAATGTACCAAAACTTAACTAGTCCTCTGTGAAGTTGCTTCCAATATATTCCAAGTAAAATAAGGCTACAATAATTATTTCAGTCAAATATTACTATGTGTGTAGGATAAGCACTTAGGAGTAAAATTTCTAAGTCAAATACTTTGTTCCTTCTTATTTTTGATAAAATTACAAACTGCTCTCCATGGAGGGTATATCATGATATGTTCTCCTTTTTTATTAAGATATTATTGACATAACATGACAGAAGTTTAAGGTTACAATATAGTGATTTGAGATATATATGTAGTGAAATACATATAGTTAAATCATGTATATGTATTTATAAATGGTTATCACAATAAGTTTAGTTAGCATCCATCACTTCACATAGTTATAATTTTTGCTTATGATGAGGACTTTTAAGATCCTCTTATAAAACAGTTGCTTGGCAACTTTCAAATATACAAGGATATATTGTCAATTAAAGTCACAATGATGTACATCATATCCCCGGGACTTATAATTGGAAGTTTGTATCTTTTGACCACCTTTACCCATTTCCCCATATCCTACTGATAAACCACTATTCTATTCTGCTCCCATTATTTATTTTTTTTAGATTCCACATGTAAGTGAGATTACAGAGTATTTTTTTTCACCATCTGACTTAATCCACTGAGGGTATATGAATTTAAACTCACAGCAACAATGTATGAAACTGCCTGATTCCCTTGATTGTTCCAGAACAGAGTATTATAAGCTTCCTGATGTTTACTAATCAAATAATGAAATAAAACTTTACCTCACAGTTCTTTCATTTGTATTTCTTTTATAGTAAATGACTTTGATGTATTTTCATATTTTTGCAACTCATTTTTCTTATGTAAATTATCTAAACATAACTTTCTCTATTTTTCCTAGCATATTGTTGGCCTATGGCTGCAGTGGCCAACAGAACAAATGGTCCCACATTCACGTACAATGGATAAAACCTGAGAAGGACAACTGGGGAAAGGGCAATCCCAGCCTCAAGCCAGACTGCACAGCCCAGGTTTCCAGCACTGGAAATAAAGCCTCTTAACCTCTGGCTATAAAAACCAGTGGAGGTTGAAATAGTGGAAGAAGCTGTCAGTCTCTCAGGAGTGTCCATTTAAAGGGCTTAAAGGGTCCTAGAACTTCCACAAACCCAGCTACTCAGGGAATCAGCACCAGGGCATCAGCTAGAAGGGTGCCAGTTGTTTATGGGAAGTGGGGGAAGTGATTGAAAATGGGGCAAAAGCCAAGAAAGTGGCATTGTTTCCTTGCAGACACTTCCCCCACATACAGCACTACAAAGGAGTGAAGCAGGTTGTACCAACCTGGCAAATACCTAAGGCTTCACCCCTTACAATGCAACAGATGTGCCAACATGGGAAGTCAAATCTGCTCTACTTATACACTGAAAGACAGGGAGGCTGTCAAGTTGAGGAGACAAAGAAATATGGCTCATATGATAGAACAGATCAAAGTTTCAGAAAAAGAACTAAGCAAAATGGAGAGAGCTAACTTATCAGATGCAGAGTTCAAAACACTGCTGATCAGGATGCACAGAGAAATCATTGAGTATAGCCACAAAATAAAGGAAGAGGTGAAGGTTATACAAAATGAAATAAAAGAAAATATACAGGGAGCCAACAGTGAAGGAAAGGAAGCCGGGATTCAAATCAATGATTTGGAGCAAAAGGAAGGAAAAAACATTCACTCTGAACAGAAAGAAGAAACAAGGACTTTAAAAAATAAGCGAAGGACCCTGGCTGGTGTAGCTCAGTAGATTGAGCACCAGCCTGCCAACCAAAGGGTCACCAGTTCAATTCCCAGTCAGGGCACGTGCCAGGGTTGCAGGCCAGGACCCCAGTAAGGGGCACGCAAAAGACAACCACACATTGGTGTTTCTCTCTCCCTCTTTATTCTTCCTTTCCCCTCTCTCTAAAAATAAATAAATAAAATCTTTTAAAAAACAAGTAAATAAATGCACAGATAGGATAAGTTCAGATAGTAATAAATGCCATGAAGACATTTAAACAAGGAACTATGATATGAATATCTGTTTCAGCAAATGGAGATGACTATTTTAGATCATGTGGCACTTTAACTTGGTAAATTGATACTTGAACTGAGACCTTTAGCGATGAGAAGAAGCCTTATAAACACTGGAGGATAAGAGTCCCAAGTCGAAGTTAAAAATCAAGAGTTCAGCACTGACTGGTGTGGCTTAGTGGACTGAGCACTGGCCTATGAACCAAAAGGTCACTGGTTCGATTCCAAGTCAGGGCACATGCCTGGGTTGCGGACCAGATCCTTGGTTGGGGGCATGTGAGAGGCAACCACACATTGATATTTCTCTCACTCTTTCTCCCTCCCTCTCTGAAAATAAATAAATAAAATATTTTTAAAAAGATAAAAAATTCTGTTTTGTACCTTTGAAGTTCAATTTGCCTAAGACTCATCAGTGTGACAATATCAAATAGGTAGTTGGATATATGACTCTGTCAGTCAGGCTAGGGGTCCGGGCTGAAATCATCAACATATAGATGGTATATTTGAAATCACAGGAGAGTGAGAGTTCACTTAGAGGGAGTGTAAATACAGAAGATAAGATGGTTAAGGACTAAACCCTTCAAAGGTGCCTGGGAAAAGGAGAACCCAAGAAAGGAGACTGAAAAGGAGCAGGCAGTAACGTAAAAATAAAACAGGGAAACCTTGTAGCATAAAAGCCAGGAGAAGCATATATTTCAAGAGGAAGAAAGTGGTCATATTTTTACACTATTCTTTCCATTGAGAAACATATGTCTTTCTATTCATTTAATTCTTCTTTTATTTCTTTCTGTTTCTCAGTGAAATTTTGTGGCTGTCTTCATGGAGGTCCTCAACATACAAAATATTTATTTTTGCTCTGAGTAGAAAAATGGCTCACTTTAGATTTGGTCTGGATTTATTTTGCTGGAAGATCTAACTGAAACTTGACACTGACATTTTTATCACTGACTCTTTTGATTATCTGTTACACTTTTCTATATGGTATGTTTTTAAATTGATTTTAGCTCTTGATATTTCTAGTCAAATTTCATTGTGAACGATTTGCTCTTTCTCTTCGAATTCAGATATCTACTCATGTGAATTCTTTTCAGTGGAAAATATTTTTAAAATTCATGAAAGTTATTCACACCCATTATAAAAATACAAGCAGTGTAGTAAAATTAAAAAATGAAAGTCTCTACTATTCTCACCTTTCAAAGAAAAACTTTGTTAATTGTTTGTGTATATACTTTCATATTTTTCTATGCATACATGAAATTGCATATACATGTTTTATTCTTATGAAATGGGATACTAGTTATATATTACATCCTGTTTTTCTTCATTTAAAACAGTTTTCCATGGCAATAGATAGAGTTTTAACTAATTCTTTTTCTTTAACCAAGTAGAGATTCACTTATTGTTAACAATTTCTTACTCTATCATTTGTGTGCACTTTTTCTGTTTTTTATTTCTGCTGTTTTATCTTGTGCTACTTTAGAATAAGTTGCATCACAACAGTTTACTCCTAAAACAATTCAGTGTGTGTTTTATAAGAATAGGTATATTCTGTCCTAGCTGGTGTGGCTCAGTGGATTGAGTGCAGGCCTGCAAACCAAAGGGTCACCAGTTTGATTCCCAGTCAGGGCACGTGCCTTGTGTGGGCCAGGTCCCCAGATGGGGGTCCTTGAGAGGCAACCACACATTTATGTTTCTCTCCCTCTCTTTCTCCCTCCCTCCATCTCTCTCTAAAAATAAATAAAATAAATCTTATAAAAAGAATAGATGTATTCTCTCCGATAACAGTACAGTTGCCAATTTCAATAAATATAACATTGAAACAATATTTTTTTTCTAATCTGCCATGCACATTACATTTTTGTTAATTGACCTAAAATGTAGTGTATAGCATTTATTTCCAGTGGAGGATCCACTCTATGGTTAGGTATTACAGTTATAGCTGTCGTGATATTTTTGTCTTTGATGACATTGACAGTTTTGAGGAATATATTCACCTCTTCTCTTTTTTAATAAAATGTTTCTCTTTTTTTTCCCAATATGTTCACATAATTCAATTCAGTTTATACATTTCTGGCTAGAGTATTACTTAAGTGATGATGTGTACATGCCAGGGTACCATATCTGTAGGCACAAAATGCCCATCTGTTCCTCCTTAGTGATGTTACTTGTGATCATTCATTTGAGGTGTTATCTGATTTTTCCACTGTGTAATTAGTATTTTTCCCTTGGAAATAATAATTACTCTATAGGGAGATACTTTCAGAACATGAGAATATCCTTCCCATCAAAGATTTTCCCTATATTTAGCATGCATTGATGATTCTAGCCTGGACCAATCTTTATTATAGTGACTACAAAATGATAATTTTCCAACACCATTGCCCATTTCACATTTACCAGTTGGCACTCAGTGTTTTAGGTAAGTAAGAGAACTTTCTGCTCCCCAATTTATTTATCTGCTTGTTATTTGTATGGATTCATGAATTCTTATTTTTTAATATTTTCTAACCACTGACCCCCATCTTCATTTTGTTCCAGATTTGGCCAGTGTTAACCCTTCAGTTTGGCTCCTATGTACTTTTGATGTGCTCCCATCCTTTTTCAAACCATTTTCTTACTTTCTGGTATAAGAATGTATACCAGACTCCTCTTGTAACTCCCCTACCCCATATCTGAAATTAGTCATTTTCCTCTGCTTCCTTTTAGTACCATCTTCTTTACAAAGGCTGTATATTATTCAACTATATAAATATATTATAATTTATTTAAACTTTCCTCTATGGTGGACAATTTAGGTTGTTTCCAAATTTCTCATTATTATACATGCAGCTGGGTGTTCCAGTTGTACCTATAGTGGCTTGTAGTTTGTAGAAGCAATATGTGCTACAAAGTCAATGTTTGTAGAACCAAATACCTTTGAAGGGAGCTATTTGCATGAGTTTATATATGGGGATTTAGGAAGTTTTGTTTTGTTTCATGATGAAGTATGTTTGTAGACTTGGGTGATAAGGGATAATGGATAGTGGATGCATTTGGCAAATGCTCTACATAATCATTACAGAGCCAAACTGAAAATTTGTAGCCCCATATTTTTGTAACATCAAAGAGGAAAAAGAAAAGAAATTGTAAATCAAATGTAGATTTTATATTTTATTAAGAAAGGCCACTCCAGGAGCACCTTTGGAGGTGGTGGACACCGGAGGGGCTGAGTCGCACAGCAGACTCGGACCCCCAAGGTCACCCATCTGGCTGGAGCGTTTGGCAGTGGGAGAAGCCAGGCCACTGTGGGGAGCAGCAGGCTTGAACGGGAGGAATTTCTCAAGAGGAAGGAGTGAACAGACACAGACGCTGTTTGGGGAATTCTCCTAAAGTGATCAGTGGGTCGACCCTCCCTGCTACCCAGCCATGGGTGCGCTGGAGCACAGGCGCAGAGGCACACGGGTGCATGGACGCACGGGCACATGGACGCACGGGCACGCATGCAGGGAGAGCACCCCCGCACCCCAGTCCACAGCAGTAACCCTGGGGAAAGACCTGATTCCCACACCCAGGGTGCAACGCTGAGGAGCCAGTGCTAGCTCCGCTGGCCAAGGAAGAAAAGCCATAACAATCATCCTTCAGCCTGCCTCAGCCAGCAAGAGCAGAAAAACCGGTTTGGCCACTTTGAAACCAAGAGACTTTTTAATTTGATTCTATTTTTTTAAACAATTTTTAATTTTTTAAATTTTTATTGTTTTATTCTCTTTTGATTTCTTTTTCCTCTCTTACCTGATTTCTTGTTTTATTCCTTCCTCCTTCCTGTCCTCCAATTTTATCTCTTCTTCCTTCCTTCATCTGCCTTTTCTATTTTTACTTTTTAAAATTTTTTTCTAAATACCTACAAGTGAGACAAAATCCTGGATCTGTGAAAAGACCAAAGTTGAACCCAAAGAAGGGGCATCACAACAGCTGAGACAGTGAGATAAATGTCACTCTGCTATTACAGAGAACATGCAAGTTATTGCATATTTGTATTATTATTTTTCCAGTATTCCTACATCTTTTTTTAACAGTATTTTTATATCCCTCTTCTTTTTGTATAGTCTGCTTTGCTAGGCTGGATATATTGTATGACCTGACAGCTTTCCCCTGATATCTCTTTCCATACTGTATTGCTAATCTACTGTCCTTTAACTCACCTGTGTCCCATTAGCACACTACTTGAGGTTCTGTACTCCGTATTCTTGTTACCTAGATCTCATAGACACTGTCATATGATTGTCGCCAATAATATTATTGTAAATAACCGCTGTTCCATGCAATTGTAATTACTTCACAACACACCCCCCCAAATCTTAATCCACTTCAAAGTTTCCTGAACTCTATTACTGTAGTGGTTAACTCTATTCTCTCACACACTACACGTATTTACTATCCTTTACTCTCACCTTACCCTAGAATCTGACCTCCCACAAACTCCCTGCTTTATAGATCCAACTCACAATCCTTCCTTCCCCAACAAGAGTCTTATCTTCTTTCCATCCTTTCTAAAAACCAGCTAGCTGGGTGGAAGATCACGGTTAACACTATATATAATCAAAGGATCTCCTATCTCTTCCCTACTTGCTACTACTGTAAATAGCATATAATTCTCTGTTGCTGTCTTAAAACATTTTGCCTTCCCCCTGAACTGATGACAAAAAAAATAGGTGGAGGAGGTGAACACCAAGATACCCACTGGAAGAGGAAACCCAACAACAAAGGAACCACTAACAGATAACAACAGAAGAAGGTGAAGGAGGGAGTAGTAACCACACAAACCACAATCCAGGACCTATTGGGAAATACAACTAAACAGTAGAGACAGTACCCAATACAAGCAACTGAACAAGATTTCTTTAAACCTTATACACACAGAAGAACCAGCTTCAACACAACCAGCCCTCACCAGCACAACAAAATACAGGAGGTGGTGGACAGAGTAACCCTCATTTAACCAGCTGGTGGGAAGGAACCACCAAAGAAGGACTCAAAAACAATCAAAACCCAAAGGCAAACACAAAGCGAACTTAAGCAACAGCCCAAGACCAGTGAGCTTGGTAGATCAAGGAAATAGCACCACTGAAACTCACTGCTATTCCACTAAACAAGTTCACAACATAAACCCAGGGAGCCAGAAGAGATCAATATAAGAAGCTGAGGCTAACAAGAAGAGTCTCACAAACAATGGGAAGACAAAGAAACAATCCCCAAAATGAAAGGAAAGGAGGAAGCCTCAGAAAGAATGCTAAATGAAATAGAGGCAATTCAACTATCAGATAGTGAGTTCAAAGCAATGATCGTCAGGAAGCTCCATGAGCTCACAATGAGCTACCAGAAACTACAGGGAAGCTACAATGAACTCACTGAAAACTACATCAGCATAAAAAAGGAAATAGAAACTCTCAACAAGGGCCAAGAGGAAATGAAGAATACAATTTCTGAAATGAAGAACACAGTAGAAGGAATGAAAAGCAGGATCGATGAAGCAGAAGATCGGATCAGCGAGCTAGAGGACAAAGTAGAAGAAAACACCCAGAAAGAGCAAGAAAAGGAAAAGAGGCTCAGAAAAAATGAAGAGGGATTGAGCGAAATGCAAGACAATATGAAACGTAATAATATCAGTATAATAGAGATACCAGAAGGAGAAGAAGAAAAACAAGGGATAGAAAGCCTATTTGAAAAAGTAATGATGGAAAACTTCCCTAATTTGATGAAAGAAAAAGTCACACAAATCCAGGAAACACAGAGAGTCCCAATCAAGAGGAATCCAAAGAGACCCCCCTCAAGACACATCATAATTAAAATGGCAAAATTTCAAGACAAAGAGAGAATCTTAAAGGCAGCAAGGGAGAAACAGGAAGTAACATACAAGGGAGCCCCAATAAGGCTAACAGCTGACTTCTCAATGGAAACGCTACAAGCCAGAAGAGAATGGCAAGAAATAATCCAAGTAATGAGAACCAGAGGCCTGCAACCACGACTATTTTACCCAGCAAGGCTCTCAATCAAGATAGAAGGCCAAATAAGAAGCTTCTCAGACAAAAGAAGTCTAAAAGAATACACCTCCACTAAACCAGCTCTGCAAGAGATGCTAAAGGGACTGCTTTAAGGAAAGAAAGGAAAAGAGAGAGTGAGAGAGGATCACACGTACATAAAAGGCAATGAATAAGTACCTATCAATAATAACCTTAAACATAAATGGATTAACTGCTCCAATCAAAAGACAAAGAATAGCTGAATGGATAAGAAAACATGACCCACTCATATGCTGCCTACAAGAGACTCACCTCAGGATAAAAGATCTGCACAGGCTGAAAATGAAGGGCTGGAAACAAATTTTCCAAGCACATGGACAGGAAAAAAAAGCCGGGGTAGCAATACTCATATCTGACAAAACAGACTTCCAAAAAAGGACCATAAAGAGATACCCAGAAGATCATTTCATAACACTCAAGGGAAGAATCCACCAAGAAGACATAAACATTGTAAAGATATATGCACCCAACATAGGAGAAACCAAATACATAAAGAAAATCTTAGAGGACTTCAAGAAAGATATGGACAGCAACACAATTATTGTGGGGGATTTTAACACCCCACTATGAAAAATGGACAGATCTTCCAAACAAAATATCAACAAAGATATTGTGGCATTGAACAATACCCTAGATGAAATGGACATTGCTGATATATACAGAACTCTCCATCCCAAAGAAGCTAAATACCCATTTTTTTCAAATGTACATGGAACATTTTCAAAGATTGACCACATGATAGGACACAAAACAAGCCTCAACGATTTCAAAAAAATTGAAATCATACCAAGCATTTTCTCGAATCACAAGGGACTGAAACTAGAAACCAACCAGAAGGAAAAAAAACCCAAAACACTCAAATTCACGGAGATTAAATAGCATACGATTAAACAATGGATGGGTCAAGAATGATATTAGGGAAGAAATCAAAAGGTTTCTGGAAACAAATGAAAACGAACTCACAACAACCCAAAACTTATGGGACACAGCCAAGGCAGTCCTGAGAGGGAAGTTCATAGTGATGTAGGCCCACCTAAAAAAGTTAGAAACATTTCAAACAAACAACCTAACCCTACGTCTACAAGAACTCAAGGAACAACAACAAAGACAGCCCAGAGCAAGCAGAAGGAAGGAAATAACCAAGATCAGAGCAGAATTAAATGACATAGAGGCTAAAAGCACAATTCTAAAGATCAATGAATCCAAGAGCTGGTTCTTTGAAAAGATAAACAAAATCGACAAGCAGACTCATCAAGAAAAAAGAGAGAAAACCCAAATAAACACAATCAGAAATGAAAGAGGAGAGATTACAACAGATACCACAAATATACAAAGAATTGGAAGAAATTACTATGCAGAACTGCATGCCAAAAAATTTGAAAAACTAGGTGAAATGGACAAATTTCTAGAAAAACATAATCTTCCAAAACTTAATTAAAAAGAAGCAGAAAGCCTGAACAATCCAATAACAGCAAAAGAAATTGAAGCAGTAATCCAAAAACTCCCAACACACAAAAGCCCTGGACCAGATGGTTTCACAGGAGAATTCTACGAAGCATTTAAGGAAGAGCTAACCCCTATCCTTCACAGACTATTTCAAAAAATCTGAAAAGATGGAAGACTCCCAAACTCTTTTTATGAGGCCAACATCATCCTGATTCCAAAACCAGACAAAGACACAACAAAGAAAGAAAACTTCAGGCGAATATTGCTGATGAACATTGACGCTAAAATCCTCAACAAGATACTGGCAAACCGCATCCAACAGTTCATTAAGAAGATCATACACAATGACCAAGTGGGATTCATTCCAGGGATACAAGGATGGTACAATATTCGCAGAGCAGTAAATGTAATACATCACATAAACCAAAGCAAAGAAAAAAACCACATGATCATATCAATAGATGCAGAAAAAGCATTTGATAAGGTACAGCACCCATTCATGATAAAAACACTCAGCAAAGTGGGAATAGAGGGAGAATTCCTCAACATAATAAAGGCCATATATGAGAGACCTACAGCCAACATTATACTCAATGGGCAAAAATTAAAATCTTTTCCACTAAGATCAGGAAGAAGACAAGGATGTCCACTTTCACCACTTCTATTCAATATAGTACTGGAAGTTTTAGCCACAGCAATGAAACAACAAAAAGAAATAAAAGGAATCCAAATCAGAAAGGAGGAAACAAAACTGTCACTGTTTGCAGATGGTATGATAGTGTACATAGAAAATCCTATAGATGCCACCAAAAAAATGCTTGACCTAATAAATGAATTTGGCAAAAACAGTGGGATACAAAGTCAATATCCAGAAATGAAAGGCATTTCTGTACACCAACAATGAAACAGCAGAAGCAGAAATCAAGAAAAAAATCCCATTTGAAATAGCAAAAAGAAAAATAAAATACCTAGGAATAAACCTAACCAAAGAGGTAAAAGACCTGTATTCAGAAAACTACATAACACTGAGGAGAGAAATCAAGGAAGACACAAACAAATGGAAACATATTCCGTGTTCATGGATTGGAAGAATTAATATCATCAAAATGTCCATATTACCAAAAGCAATTTACACATTCAATGCAATACCTATTAAAGTACCAATGACACATTTCACAGACAGAGAACAAACACTTCAAAAATTTATATGGAACCATAAACGAACCCAAATAGCTGCTGCAATTTTGAGAAAGAAGAGTAAAGTAGGAGGGATCACAATACCTGACACTAAACTATACTACAAAGCCGCTGTAATCAAAACAGCCTGGTACTGGCATAAAAACAGGCACATGGACCAATAGAACAGAATAGAGAGCCCAGAAATAAACCCAAGTCTCTACCGTCAATTAATATTTGACAAAGGAAGCAGCAACATAAAATGGAATAAAAATAGCCTCTTCAACAAATGGTGTTGGGAAAAATGGACAGCTACGTGCAAAAAATAAATCTTGAGCACCAACTTACACCTTACACAAAAATAAATTCAAGGTGGATAAAAGACTTAAATATAAACTGTGACACCATCAAAGTCCTAGAAGAGAACATAGGCAGGAAAATCTCAGATATTTCACGCAGAAACTTTTTTACTGACACGTCTCCTAGAGCAAGGGACATAAAGGAAAGAATAAACAAATGGGACCTCATCAAAATAAAAAGCTTTTGCACAGCTGAAGAAAACAGTATCAAAATAAAAAGAGAGCCAACTGTATGGGAAAACATATTTGCCAATGATACCTCAGACAAGGGTTTAACCTCCAAAATATATAAAGAACTTACATGACTCCACTCTAAGAAGACAAGTAACCCAATTAAAAAATGGGCAAAGGACTTGAACAGATACTTCTCCAAGAAGGACATACAGAAAATCCAAAGACACATGAAATGATGTTCAATATCCCTAGCTATCAGAGAGATGCAGATTAAAACCACAATGAGATACCACTTCACACCAGTCAGAATGGCCATCATAAACAAAGCTACAAACAACCAGTGTTGGAGAGGTTGTGGAGAAAAGGGGACCCTAGTGCACTGTTGGTGGGACTGCAGACTGGTACAACCACTATGGAAAGCAGTATGGAACTTCCTCAGAAAACTAAAAATGGACCTGCCTTTTGACCCTGCAATTCCACTGCTGGGACTGTATCCTAAGAACACTGAAACACGAATACAAAAGAACCTTTGCTCCCCGATGTTCATAGCAGCACAATTTACAATAGCTAGGTGCTGGCAGCAACCTAGATGCCCATCAGTAAATGAGTGGATCAAAAAACTATGGTACATTTACACAATGGAATTCTATGCAGCAGAAGGAAAGAAGGAGCTCCTACCCTTTGCAACAGCATGGATGGAGCTGGAAAGCATTATGCTAAGCGAAACAAGCCAGGCAGTGAAAGACAAATACCACATGATATCACCTTTAACAGGAACCTAAACAACAAAACAAAGAAACAAGCAAAATATAACCAAAGACATTGAAATAGGGTACAGACTGACAGTGACCAGAGTGGAGAGAAGAGGGAATTTCAGGGGGAAATGGGTAGGGTTTACCAGAACAAATTTGGCGGTCACATGGACAAAAACTAGGGTTGGGGGGTAATGGGGGGGAAGAGGGTAGGGTTGGGTGGGTGGGCTGGAATGGGAATAAGTGGGAGAAAACTGTACTTGAACAATGGTTAAAATAGAATTAAAAAAAAAAAACCCACTCCATATGGTGGCAGCAGGAAGGTAAACAGAACATAAATACACTTTTGGGGGGTATTTTTCAATACAGGAATATTATCACTAGATTTAAGTAATGGGATAATAAGTCATAATTTGAAAGTCATGGAACCTGTTTACTTGTCAATTTGTGTGCCTAGTTTTGAGTTCTCCTGATCTTTTGAGGTTTGGAATCTCTATTGAATGCAATGACCTATTTTCCCCCTTGATCCCTTTTCCAGTAAACACCAGCACTATGAGCAGGAAACAGAAAATCTAATAATCTTAAAACCAGTTCATAAGGGGGAGTACCTCATAAGCATAGATAAAAGTCAGTGAGTGTGAACTTGATCACATGGCTTATAAAGCTGTTGGCAATTTATGTTTAAAGTTAATTGCACTTTTGTGAATAGGGCTGAGATTAAACCACTTACTTCCTCAGCATGCAAGTTATGTAGGGAATTGTGAAAGGGCATGAAATAAATAGCCAGATTATTATGTAGAACAGCAGTCCTAATCTTTTTGGCACTGGTTTCACAGAAGACAATTTCTTCATGGACTGGGGAGCAGGGGATGGCTTTAGGATGATTCAAGTGCATTACATTCAAGCTCACCTCCTACTCTGTGGCCCAGTTCCTAACAGGTCCTCATCAGTACCTGTCAGCGGCCTGGAGGTTGGAGACCCTTGATGTAGAGTATCTGATAACCCTTCTTTATGGCTTTTAATGAATACCAATAAATATCCTGGAAATAAGAAGTGGTCTTTTCCAAAACCCAGAAGCCTTCAAGCAGAATGCTCTCCTGATTCAGAATTGAGAAAAACTGATAAGATAATCTCTTCCCAAATTCTCAGGTGGCAAGTATAGCACATGCATGTTCATTCAGAATTTGTGTTTCAGATACTGGGATCTTAGTTATGAAATGGTCCCATCTTTACTCTTTTTCAAACAAAGAGTACTTTGGCAGGAAAAAATAGTTCAGTTAAATCAAGGTTAATACTTCTCAACTCCTTACCTTCAAATTCTTCTCTTATAAGAACTATACCCTTGGAAGGAGATAAATCCACCCCAGATACCATACTGTAGGATAAGTCGTTATATGCAGAACTTTCTCCCTCATATACAATGAAAGATATATGCAGACACATTTAGCTTCTATGCCTTGGTTATTTGATGAGTTTTCCCAAATCCTGAAGGTGAGAAAATGGACTTTGGAGAAAAGAAAGCTCTCTGGAACTGAGTCCATTTACTAGCTGTATAACCTTTGACAAATACCTTAACTTTTTGGTGATACCATCCCCTCATATATAAAATAGTAATGAGGATTTACAGTGTGGACAAGTTAATTTAGGCTCGTTTTTCCTTGTCTTCCACACTAAGTACAACTTTAAGTCCAGAAAATAATACAAGAACATAATTCTAAATAGTACTAAGATAAAGGTGAACAGGTTTGGGAACTGAGGACTAGAAGAATAATCTAGTAATCTATAATCTAGAAGAATATAGTTTCAGTGCACACAACCACCCAACAGAAGAAAATGATCTGGACTCAGGATCTACCACCCTATCAATAGAAGGCAGCCTAGGTAAGCTCATTCCTTCCCACATTAAACAGAAGTTTCAATGACAAGACCAGACAAACTGGAAAACCAATGCAATGAGGCTGGATTGATTGGCAATCTTGCTTCTCTGACAAGAAATAGGCAAGTGAAGTGCTTTCCTTCCTGAGATTTGACCTGACATACCCTGTGAGAAATACTGGAGCAGCAGGCATGGGCAGGAGGGGCCCCACAACTACAAACAGTCTAGCTTGGGAAGCCTTTTTGTCCTTGCAAGCCAAAGATTTTCTTCTATTGCTCAGAAGCGGCTGGGAACTTGGATGCCACCAGAATAGGGGCCATAACACAAAAATTGGTCAGGCCTGTGTCCCCTTCATTTCCTGTGTCTGAAACTCTCCTGTCCTTAGTAGCAGGAAAACACGTTGGTTGAGTTCATTAGTAGAGTGGAGATTACAGGAGATAGAATCAGTGAAATTGAAGATAGGTGAATAGAAAGTACCTAATCTGGACAACACAAAGAAAGTAGACAGAAAAAAAAGTAAGAGAGCCTCAGAGACTTTTCGATCAATAACAAAGGACCCAATAGTTGTATCACTGGAGTCCTAGAAGGAGAGGAGAAAGTGAGTGTAGCTGAAAGAGTATTTGAAAAATTAATGGCTGGAAATTCCCCGAATCTGAAAAAAAGACTCAAACCTATAGATTCAAGAAGCTTAATAAGCCCCAACCAGGATGAACTGAAAGAAATCCATGCCAAGATACATCATATTTAAACATTTGAAAACTAAAGTGGAGATGATAAACATTGGTTCATTAAGAGGATTAATATGTTTACTTCATAAGAATTGCCTAGGATACAGTAAGTGCTCAAAAATGTGAATTATCACTAGCTTCTTTCTTGATTATCTTTATAGATATTCAGAGACGATCCTTGAATTTTTAAGAATGTATGTGTCAATATGTCATGGTGATAGGCTTCTGTCCACATTTATAGGTTTCTGTTTGTGGGAAGAAGGGCAGGGCAGGAAGAATTCAGGGTAAATAACCTAGGGACCCAGTCAGTGTCCTGGTAGGAAAAAGATGACATATTCAAATAGTATAGTTGAGGAAAGTTTATTAAAGTTACTATTAACAAAGGTGTGGACAGGTTTAGAGAAATCCAACAAAGGACAATACAAAATCCTAGGACTACAAACAACAGGGAGCTGATAAGCCCTAAGGGGCAAGGAGACTTCACAATTGCCAGAATTCATTAAAAAATGCTGCATCAGAGGTCTGCCTAACAGAGTGTGGCCTTGGTTTTGTTGACCTAAGACAATCCATGGTATGCAGCAGAGAAAACAATTATGAAGTAACTATCCTGATCTCACTAGCTTTTCTTCAATCATCTACCAGTATCTCCCATTGGCCAAAACTAATGGGAGGCCAGAGAACAAAATAGCCTATTGATGCAGCCCATAAGGCCTTTCTCAAGCCACAGAGCAGGATGGAGAAGGATGGAAATGGATCTGGGGTCTGGGGCAATGGATGATTGCTAGCACAGGAGTTCAAGTCTATCAGTCATTCATACCCTAATTAATATGAATTATTTTATTCAGTAACCAGAATTATTTCCTTTTGGCTAGCCAATTGAGAGAATAATATCTTGAGGAGAGGGAAGAGTGAGAAGGCAGATTACTTTTAGTATAAATCACTTTTGAGGAGGGCACCCTTTGTTACTCTGAAATACAGAGTCCACAGAGGTAATGATCCTGGATAATGGGGAAGAGAGTCCAACTGGAAGTGAAAGTGGGGATCACAGAAGAAAGTGATAAGGGTAAAAATCAACTTCACACATTCTGCAGTTCTCCCTTTACCTTAGTGGTTACCAAAACTTCCTTGCTTCATTTCCTCTGCCACCTTAACTGATATGCTGTACAAAATGAGTAAGGAGACCCATCTGAATCTTGGCTCAAAATTTTTGAAACTTAGCATTATCTTAGGAATGACTAGTGTCAGAGCTTTTCAAATTTGGAAAGATATGTTTACATCTGCTAAAGCAACTATAAAGAATAGATTTACAATCAAATGTTTTAAAGCAGGAATTTCCTGTCTCTATATATTATCAGAACTCAAATTTCAAATTTCATGTAGTATAACTAAACACTTGAACACTGATAGTTGTCCTAGCCAGCCTTGTTGCGTCTCCACCACACTCCTTACCAGTCAGGTTATGCATAAGCTGATTCTTCTGTCTGTCTGAATTTATAAGACTTTTCTCTCACTATTGTTCAGTTGTTTGTTCCAGGTGATTTCTCCACAATGTAGTTGTAATTCCAGAATTGTCCTGGGAGGAGGTTAGTGTGGCTTCCACTCACTTCTCCATCATCTTGTGCCTTCAAAATGAATTTTAAGTTAAGATGCAGAATGCGTTTACATTCTCCAATATCTGTCATTTACTGTTTACCAACATAGCTCTCCAATAGTAGATAGACTTTGTGACTACTGAAATCTTAAAATCTTTATAAATGACATGCTTGGTGGAAAAGTAATTGTAATAGCCAGTTTAGAAAACAGTTTAGATATTTCCTAGCAGGTTTTTACCCAAGGAAAGGGAAATATATGTCCATACAAAAATCTGTATGTCTGTTTATAGCCTATCTATTTATAATCGCCAAAACTGAAAACAACCTCAATGTCTATAAACTAGTGAATAGGGAAACAACTCTGATTCATCCTTCCATACAATGGAATACAACTCAACTCTAATAGGATCAACAAAATTTATGAGTTTTATATTTGTATTGCTAAGTGAAAGAAAACACACTCAAAAGGCTATGTATTGTATGATTCCATTTATATGACATTCTAGAAAAGACAAAACTGTAAGAACATAAATCAGGCCAGCAATTGCCAGTGGCTAAAAGGGAAATAATTGACTACAAAGGAATTTTTTTTTTATTGTGGTTGTATAGAGCAGGTCTTTTAATAACATTATTTTGTTGAATGTCATTTCATTATAACATTGAGGAAAAAATCACTTTCTAAGAGCTACCATCTGTGTGGAATTTAGACATTCTCCCTATGTCTGCTTGGGTTTTCTCTGGTACTTTGGTTTCTTCCCAAATCCCAAAGTTGTGCACGTGAGGTGCATTGGTGTGTCTACATTGTCTCAGTGTATGTGTGACTTTGGGTGTGGGTGTGGGTAGTCCTGGGATAGAAGAGCATCCTGTCCAGGGTGGGTTCTTATCTTTTGCTCTAAGCTGCTGGGGTAATCTCTGGCCACCAGCAACCCTGAACTAGAACAGGTGAGTTGGCAAGCAGTTATCTTACTTGTTTTTATTATTCTTTCTTAAATATATGTATCACTCATACTTATTTCAATGTTTAATATTAGAAATGTTTGAGGTCTTTATTTGGAAGTTTAGGGATGTTTTTGTGGCCAGAAATATGCCATGAGACTTTATTATTTATGTCAACTCACTTATGGTAAAATTTGCTTCCTAGCCCTGGCTGGCATAGCTCAGTGGATTGAGCACGGGCTGCGAACCAAAGTGTCACAGGTTCGATTCCCAGTCAGGGTATATGCCTAGGTTGCAAGCCATGGCCCCTAGCAACCGCACATTGATGTTTCTCCTTCTCTCTCTCACTCTCCCATCTCTAAAAATAAATAATCTTTTTAAAAAAATTTGTTTCCTTATAGGTTGGTTCACTTAATGTTTCAGTTTCTAAGAACCTATTGACAATGTTAAGTGTGGACTTACTGTATAATTGTTAAATTTCATAACTGTTAAACTACATAATTGTTATATACCAAAAGGATAAATTTCACTGTATTTTAATAAATCTCCCTTTAATGAAACACACTGTAATATATTAAATTAACCATTATAGCTAACAATTTTTCAGAGATGATTAACCACTTGGTAAAATTTCCAAGCCCTTTCTTTCTTGTTTTGTCCCAATTTGGGTAGGTTCCTGGCATATTCACACTTCTACTAGAGTGATGGAAGCTAAAATGAGAATGTGTTAAACCTAAAATCACTTGATATACATTAATTATGGAAAGTATAGAGATAAACATAGAAAAACCAAGGTCTAAAATTAGATTTGGGAGCATGCTATGGATTTCAGTTATCTACCCCAAAAGGTTTTGAAATGAGAAACTTTTGTTCATGTGAAATATATCCATCAATGTCTACTGTATTAAAAACAAGAAATTTTAGCCCTGGCTGGTGTGGTTCTGTGGACTGAGCGCAGGCCTACCAACCAAATGGTTGCCCATTTAATTCCCAGTCAGGGCACATGCCTGGGTTTCAGGCAGGGTCCCCAGTGGCGGGTGTGCAAGAGGCAACCACATATTGATGTTTATCTCCCTCTCTTCCTTCCTCTCCTCCCCTCTCTCTAAAAAATAAATAAATAAAATCATTTAAAAAAGAAACATTAACTCTTCTTCTCTCCAGCAGTTGGTGCTGAGAATGTAGAGTGTGTGCTCTGGCATCAGAACACACATTTATTATTAAAAACAAAAATAAAAACAAAAAAAAAACACCGAAAAATCTTTAAAAATCTTTTAAAACTCCCCAAAAGGAAATTACAAAAAATTCGGGTCTCCCCATCTGGAGACACATTTTTTTTTCTTCTTTTTAATAAAATAACCCTGTGAAGCAGCCAAGACCGACAAGCTGCAGTCCCACAACACAGCAGGTCCAAGGAAGAACCAAGAGACTGAGGCTGTCTTGCTTTCCAGACTGCCACCGACACCCTCATTCATCAGCTGCCATCAGCAGCCAGTGGCAATCAGAGCTGATCAACCCTGTTCTGTGGCTGTTGAGTAGTTTTAGATTCTCATTGATTTTTGTCCCTCTGTGCTTGCCCCTGCTCCCTTTCCCTCCACCCACCTCCCCAGCCCTAGCCTTTGGCCCCAGAACTAGTTCTCCTCCTCTTAAGGAAAGGTTTAAAAGTCATGGCTTTTTGTGCCTCCCTGTCAAGATGAACCCCAGCTACCCTATGGCCTCCATCTACATGGGGAACTTTACCTCTACATGACTGAGGCAATGTTCTATGAGAAGTTCAGTGGGCTGGGCCCATCCTCTCCATCCAGGTCTACAGGAACATGATCACCCACCACTCCTTGGACTGCTGGTATGTGAACTTCCAGCAGCTGGTGGACACAGAGCCATGCTTTGGACACCATGAATTTTAATGTTATAAAGGGCAAGCCAGTTACTCTCATGTGCTCTCAGCATGATCCATCACTTTGCAAAAGTGGAGTGGGCAACATATTCATTAAAAATTTGGACAAATCCCCCCAGAAAAAGCCCTGGCTGATGTAGCTCAGTGAATTGAGCCTAGGCTGGGAACCAAAGGCTCTTGGGTTCAATTCCCAGTCAGGGCACATGCCTGGGTTGTGGGCCAGGTCACCAGTGGGGGCCATGTGAGAGGCAATCACACATTGATGTTTCTCTCCCTCTTTCTCTCTCACTTCCCCTCTTTAAAAACAAATAAATAAAATATTTAAGAAAGCCATTAAAATTGGAAAAATACATTGATAATAAAACACTGATACATTTTCTGCTTTTGGTAACATCCTTTCATGTAAGGTGGTTTGTGATGAAAATGGTTCCAAGGGTTGTGGATTTTTATATTTTGAGGCATAGGAAGAAGCTGAAAGAGCTATTGAAAAAATGAATGGGATGCTTCTAAATGATGACAAAGTACTTGTTGGATGATTTAGGTCTCTTAAAGAATGAGAAGCAGAACTTGGAGTGAGGGCAAAAGAGTTCACCAATGTTTACATAAAAAATTTTGGAGAGGACATAGATGATGAGTGCCTTAAGGATCTCTTTGGAAAGTTTGGACCTGTCTTGAGTGTGAAAGTGATGACTGATGAAAGTGGGAAATCTAAAAGTTTTGGATTTGTAAGCTTCCAAAGGCACAAAGATGCTCAGAAAGTTGTGGATGAGATTAATGGAAAGGTACTTAATGGAAAATAAATTTATGTTGGCTGAATTCAGAAAAAAAGTAGAATAGCAGATGGAACTTAAGCACAACTTTGAACAGATGAAGCAGGATAGGATCACTAGATACCAGGGTATTAACCTTTATGTGAAAAATCTTGATGATGGCATTGAAGTTGAACATCTCTGGAAAGAGTTTACTCTATTTGGTACAATCACTAGTGCAAAGGTTATGATAGAGGGTGGTCACAGAAAAAAATTTGGTTTTGTATGTTTCTCCTCCCTAGAAGAATCCACTAAAGCAGTTAAAAATGAATGGTAGAACTGTGGCTACCAAGCCACTGTAAGTAGCTTTAGCTCAGCAGAAAGAAGAGTACCAGCCTCATCTCACTAACTAGTATATACAGAGGATAGAAAGTGTAGAGCTGTGCCCAACCTTGTAGTCAACTCCTACCAGCCAGCACCTCCTTCAGATTACTTCATGGCAGCTATCCCACAGACTCAGAGACATGCTGCATACTACCCCTCTAGTCAAATTGCTCAACTTAGACCAATTCCTTGCTGGATTTCTCAGGGTGCCAGACCTCATCCATTCCAAAATATGCTTGTTGCTATCTGCCCAGCCACTCCTAGAACACCATTTAGTACTATGAGACCGGCTTCTTTACAGGTTCCATGAGTCATGGTGACACAGCATGTTGCTGACATATCAACATAGACAATGGGTCCACATCCTTCAGCTGCTGCTGCTATAGCTACTCCTGCTGTCTGCACTCTTCCACAGTATAAATATGCTGCAGGATTTTGCAATCCTCAACAACATCTTAATGCACAGCCACAAGTTACCATGCAGCAACCTGCTGTTCATGTACAAGATCAGTGCCTCTACTCAAGAACAAAAGCAAATGTTGAATGAACAGCTGTTTCCTCTCATTCAAGACACATACCCCACTCTTGCTGGTAAAATCACTTGCATGTTGTTGGAGATAGATAATTCAGAACTTCTTCATTTGCCTGAGTCTCCAGAGTCTCTCCATTCGAAAACTGATGAAGCTATAGCTGTTCTGCAAGCTCACCAAGCTAACAAGCCTGCCTAGAAAGCAGTTAACAGTGCCACTGGTGTTCCAACTGTTTAAAATTGATCAGGAACCATATTTTTTCTTAGTGCTTCCCCAAAGAAAAATATCTAAACATTGAAAAGCTTAACTATTATGAAAAAAAAAAAACATTGCAAAATAGAAAATGAATTTAAAAAAGGAAAGGAAAGGAGAGAGAGTTGGAAGATGGCAGCCAGGTACGTGGTAATGGAGCCTACCTTCCTCTGTGCACAGGTGGAACACCTAGCCAATCTTCTTAGGAACAGAGTGAACGGCCAACAGAATCCCAGCATACATGAAAGCTGGAGGCCAAAATCGTAGAGGACATTGAAAAACACATGGTTAAGGAGATTGCATTGGGACAGTAAGGACCCTGAGACCAGCGTGAGGACAAGGGCTGCTACAGCCCCTGGCCTGGCACCTGCCACAGGATCCTTGGATGAGAGCCAAAGCAATAGCTACCTCCCCTGCCAAACAGGGAGGACAGAGAGGTACCAGGATGGATTTGGATGCTTGAAGTCACTGGGGAGAATAAGGATGAAGTGGGAGATATACAGGGACAGTGTTCACCCACTGGGACTGTGGATACCAGCTGCGTCATTACCAGAGAAACTGGGGAGCAGGGTGATGTCTGGAGAAGGGGGAAGAGTTGGGCTGTGATGGACCCTGACCCAGATAGTCTTTGGTCTGGTTGGAAAGTTGGGCTGTATGAGAGGCCAGGTGCTTGTTAAGAGTGGCAGGCTAGTACAGGAGGATTTTATTAAAAATAAAAAAGCTCTCAATCACTGTTTAGGCAACCCTCCCAAAGTGGCGCCCCCTGCTGCAGCCCCACAGCTGCTGTGGCCATGCCACTGCCCCTGCTGTCACAGCTGCAACCACACCCCTGCCCTTGCCCCTGCCCCTCCCATTGCCTGGGGGGCTCACTAAGAGGAAGTAGGAGGCACCCCTCACAGAGGAGAACAGGAGGGCTCAGGAGGTTGGCAGTTCCTAGAAAGACTTAACTCAGTGGGGGAATCAAACTATCCTGAAGAGTTTGAGAGTACCAGGCACCTAGGACAGCAAAGAGGGAGAAGTGGTATGTGAGTTGCCCCTAATTAGTACACCTGAAGGGCAGTACAACTGGAAGATTGAAGGCACCAGCCTGGTACAGACAGGCAGTGGGGGCCCAGCAGTGCACAGAGGAATGGGGCTGGAGGCTGGGCAACTGTGAAGATTGTGGTGCAGACCTGGCCCACATCCTCAGATAACTATAGCAAGGAAGAAAAGTGAAGCCCAACACCCCTCAGCCTGCAGCATCCAGGAGACCAGCAGAACTCACCTGGTGGGTTTAAAGTCAGCAGGAGGCTCTTTTTCCCTTTTTTTGTTTTCTCTTTTTCTCCAAGTGACACAATCAGACCTGGAGCTGTGAAAGGACCAGAGGCAGACCCAGAGAGGAAACACAAGGCTAACTGCAACAACTGAGAAATTGAGACAAATTTCATTTTGCTATTGTAGAAAACTAGCATATTATTGTTTATTTGTACTATTACTTTTTCCATTATTTTTACTTCTCTTATTTTATTAGTATTTTTTATTTCTCTTCTTTCTGTTTAGTTTTCTTTGTTTTCTTTGTTTGTTTAATTGCATTATTTGACTGGTTTTTCTTGTTCTCTCTTTTACAGTGTATTTTAGTTTTCCTTTTTTAATTTCACTTGTGTTCTAATAGCACACTACTCTAGGCTGTGTACTTCCTATTCTTGTTACTCAGATTATATAGTTCCTGTCATATGATTGTTTTCCAGTATTGTTGTAAATAATTGTTGTTCTATACAATTGTAAATACTACATAGCACCCTTCCCTGGTCTTAGCCCATTTCACTATCTTCTGGAGCTTTATTACTGTTGTGGTTAACTCTATTCACTAACACACTACAACTACTGTCTATCATTTACTCTCAATGTATCTCATAATCTGACCTCCCACAACCTCACTGCTTTCTGGATTCAGATCACAATCCTTCCCCCCTCTAACAAGAGCCTTATCTTTTTCCACCCTTTATAAAAAGTGGCTAGTCGGGTGAAATATCACAGTTAACACTACATGTATCCAAAGGATCTCCTATATCTTCTCTACATGTTGGTGTGTTAAATCCAATAGAATATATTCCCTCTTTCTTAATCCATTTTGCCTTCCCCCTCCAACTCATCACATAAAAGAGTAGGTGGGAGCCATGAACAACAATATACCTCTTGAAAGAGAGAGCCCACCAAGAAAGGAACCACCAACAGATAATAAAGGAAGATGGTGGAGAAGTTAGTGGCAGCCACACTAACATCCACCCAGGACCAATCTAGAATTACAACTAAATGGTGGAGAAAATACCCAGAACAAACAACTGAACAATACCAAGAGAGAATCCTCATAACCTTGGACAGACAGAAGTACTAGCATTGACTTAACCTGTCTGTACATCCACAACAGCACAAAAGACATAGTGGGTGGAGTGACTCTCAGTCAACCAGCTGGAGGGAAGGGCCCACCCAAGAAAGACCCAACAACAATCAAAATCCAAATACATCCAGAGAGACAACATAAATGGCGTCACAAGAACAGTAAGTTCAGGAGATCAAGGAGACTGCACCATTGACTCTCACAGGTCTACAACCATAGAAATTCAAACCACAAACTCAAGGGGACAGAACAGATCAACATAAGAAGCAGAGGCTAATGCAATGAGTCTCACAAACAGTGGGAAGACAAAGAAACAAACCCAAAGTGAAAGGAAAGAAGGAAGCCTAGAAAGAATGCTAAATGAATTAGAGGAAAGTCAACTCTCAGATACTGAGTTCAAAGCAATGGTTACAAGGAAGGTCAAGGAGCTCACTAAGACTTACCAAAAACTACAGGGAAACCATGCTGAACTCACTGCAAACTATATCAACATGAAAAAAGAAATATAAACTATCAACAAGAGCCAACAGGAAAAGAAAAATACAATTTCTAATTTGAAGAATACAGTAGAAGGAATCAAAAGCAGGTTGGATGAAGCAGAGGATCAAATTAGTGAGGTGGAGGACAAGGTAGAAAAAAAAAAACTCCCAGAAAGAGCAAAAAAAAAAAAAAAAAAAAGGAAAAATGACTCAGAAAGAACCAAGAGGTGTTAAGGTGACTGCAGGACAATAACTGCATTATTATGAAACATAATAATATCTGTATAACAAAGATACCAGAAGGAGAAGAAGGGCAAGACATAGAAAACCTGTTTGAAAAAGTAATGATGGGAAACTTCCCTAATATGATGAGAAAAAATGCCACGCAAATCCAGGAAGCACAGAGGGTCCCAATCAAGAGGAACCCAAAGAGGAATCCAAGACATCAGAATTAAAATGGCAAAATTCTAACACAAAGAGAGAATCTTAAAGGCAGTAAGGGAGAAACTGGAATTAACATACAAGGGAGCCTCTATAAGGCTAGCAGCTGATTTCTCTGAGGAAATGCTACAAGCCAGAAAGGAATGGCAAGAAATAGTCCAAGTAATGAAAAACAAAGGCCTGCAACCAAGACTACGCCACCCAGCAAGACTGTAAATTGAAATGAAAGGCCAAATAAGGAGTTTTCCAGACAAAAGAAGGCTCAAAAAATACACCTCCACCAAACCATCACTGCAAGACTGCTTTAAGAAAAAGAAGAAAAAGAGTGAGAGAGACAGGAACATGAGTAGGAAAAAAGTAAATGGCAATGAATAACTACTTATTGATAATAACCTTAACATAAATGGATTAAATGCTCCAATCAAAAGACATAAAATAGCTGAATGGATAAGAAATGCAGATTCACACATATGCTGCAAAACACCCACCTCATGACAAAAGACCTACATACACTGAAAGTGAAGGGTTGGAAAAAATATTCCAAGTAATTGAACAAGAAAGAGAAGCTGGGGTAGCAATACTCATATCAGACAAAATAGACTTTAAAACAAGGGCCATAAAAAAGGCCCAGAAGGACATGTCCTAATACTCAAGGGAAGAATCCCTCAATAAGACATAAACATTATCAACATATATGGACCCAACACAGCAGCATCCAAATATATAAGGAAAATCTTGCAGGACTTCAAGAAAGATATTGACAGCAACACAATTACAGTAGGGAATTTCAACACCCCACTGTCAAAAATGGATACGTCTTCCAAACAAAATATCAACAAAGATATTGGGGTATTGAAGAATGTCCTAGATCAAATGGAATTAACTGGTATATGTAGAACCTTTCATCTCAAAGAAGCAGAATAAACATTCTTTTCAAATGCACATGGAACATTTTCAAAGATAGGCCACATGATAGGACACAAAACAAGCCTCAACACATTCAAGAACATTGAAATCATACCAAGCATTTTCTCTGATCATGAGAGACTGAAACTAGAAACCAAACTCAAGGAATAAACTTAAAAACACTCCAACTGATGGAGATTGAATAGCTTGCTAGTAAACAATGGATGGGTTAAGAATGACATCAAGAAAGAAATAAAAAAGTTCCTAGAAACAAATGAAACGAACTTACAACAATCTAAAACTTATGGGATGCAGTGAAGGCAGTAGTGAGAGGGAAGCGTATAGTGATACAAGGCTACCTGAAAAAGATAGAAACATTGAAAATAAAGAACCTAACCGTACATCTACAAGAACTGAAGGAACCCCAAACACAGCCCAGAGCAAGTAGAGGGAAGGAAACAACCAAAATCAGATCAGAATTATAGGACATAGAGACTAAAAGGACAATTCTAAGGATCAATGTTTACAGGAGCTGGTTCTTTGAAAAGATAAACAAAATCAACAACCCTTTAAGCAGGCTCATCAAGAAAAAAAGAGAGGGGACCCAAATAAACACAATCAGAAATGGAAGAGGAGAGATTACAGCTGTTACTACTGAAGTACAAAGGACTGTAAGAAATTACTGCAAAGTCTTCCAGCCAAGATGGAGGCATAGGTAGACACACTGTGCATCCTCACACAACCCAAATCAGGACAAGAACAATTTAGAAACAAAATAACAACCAGAACTGACAGAAAATTGAACTGTATGGAAGTTGGATAACCAAGGAGTTAAAATAGACACATTCATCCAGACCGGTAAAAAAGGTGGAGTCAGGCAGCTGGGTGGAGAAGGATTGCACCACAAAAAGTGGTGGAACCAGGTGCACAAGGCATCCCGGGTGTGCAAGACAGCAGCAGGCAGACCCTGGGCTTGCAGGGGGCGTCTGGCAGACTCAAAGTGTGGGGTGGAAATGGGCAGACATAGCAAGGCTGCAATTGTGAAGTGAGGCACTGCATGCAAGGTGGCTGGCTGACCAGGCAGTCTCACATTTGTGTGCAGATAAACCAGGCAACACTGGGGAGCAAGACAGACCACATACCTTGGGGTCCCAGCGCCTGCAAATAAAGCCTCAAAACACCAATTGAAAACACCTGTGGGGGTTGAGGCACAGGGAGAGACGAGAGTCTGAGCCTCACAGGAGAGTTCACTGGAGGGACCCACAGGGTCCTAGAACATACACAAGCCCACACACACATGAATCAGCACCAGAAAGGCCAAGTTTGCTAGGGGGAAGTGGTGGAAGGGACTGAAATCCAACAGAGAGTGGAGCAAGCGCCATTGTTCCCTCTTGGACCCTGTCCCCACACACAGTGTTAGAACCTAGCAACTGGGTTGCCCCACCCTGGTTAACACCTAAGGCTCCACCCCTCATATATAACAGGCACATCAAGACAAAAAAAAAATGGCCCAAACAGATGAACAGATCAAAGCTCCACAGCAAATGCAACTAAGCGACCAAGAGATAGCCAACCTATCAGATGCACTGACTCAAAGCACTGATGATCAGGATGCTCACAGAATTGGTTGAATTTGGTACAAATTAGATGAAAAATGAAAGCTACGCTAAGTGAAATGAAGGAAAATGCACAGGGAACCAACAGTGATGAGAGGAAAACTGGAACTCAAATCAATGGAGTGGACCAGAAGGTAGAAAGAAACAACCAAACAGAAAAGAATGAAGAAACAAGAATTCAAAAAAAAAAAAAAAAATGAGGAGAGGCTTAGGAACCTCCAGGACATCTTGAAATGTTCCAAGATCTGAATTACAGGGGTACCAGAAGGGGAAGAGGAAAAGCAACAAGTGGAAAACTCATTTGAACAACTAATAAAGGAGAACTTCCCCAATCTGGCAAAGCAAATAGACTTCAGGAAGCTCAGAGAGTCCCAGAGAAGTTGGACCCAAGGAGGAACACACCATGGCACATCATAATTGCATAGCCAAGGTAAAAATGAAGGAGAGAACCCTAGAAGCAGCAAGAGATAAGGAGACAGTTACCTACAGAGAAGTTCCCATCAGACTATCAGCTGATTTCTCAAAAGAGACCTTGCAGGCAAGAAGAGGCTGGAAAGAAGTACTCCAAGTCATGAAAGGTGAGGATCTACATCCAAGATGACTCTCCCCAGCAAAGCTTTCATTTAAAATGGAAGGGCAGATAAAGTGCTTTCCAGATAAGGTCAAGTTAAAGGAGTTCATCATCACCAAACCCTTATTTTATGAAATGTTAGAGGGACTTATCTAAGAAAAATAAGTTAAAAGACATGTACAGTAAAATGACAGCAAACTCACAATTATTAAGAACCACACCTAAAACAAAACCAAAAACAAACTAAGCAAACAACTAGAACAGGAAGAGAACCACAGAAATGGAGATCACATGGAGAGTTAGCAACAGGGGAGTGGGAGGAGGAGAGAGGGGGAAAAGGTACAGAGAATAAGTAGCATAGATGGTAGGTAGAAAACAGACAGGGTGAGGGCAAGAATAGTTTGGGAAATGTAGAAGCTAAAGAACTTATGACACATGGACATGAACTAAAGGCGTGGAATGTGGGTGGGAGAGGGTGTGCAGGGTGGAGGGGAATGAAGGGAAATGGGACAACTGTAATAGCATAATCAATGAAATATATTAAAAAAGAAATTACTGCAAAGAACTATATGCCAAGGATTTGAAAACCTAGGTGAAATAAAAAAAAAATTTACAAAAATATAACCTCCCAAAAGTGAATAAAGAAGTAGCAGAAAGTCTGAACAGACCAATAAAAGCTTATGAAATTGAAGCAGTAATTTAAAAACTCCCAGCACACAAAACCCCTGGACCAACTGGTTTCACCGGAGAAATTTATAAAGCATTTAAGGAAGAGTTAACCCTTATTATTCACACACTATTCCAAAACATCCAAGAAGACAGAAGACTACCAAACTTTTTATGAAGGCAACATCATCCTAATCCCACAACCTGATAAAAACATAACAAAGAAAGAATGCTTCAGGCTAATATTGCTGATGAACACAGACACTGAAATCCTCAACAAAATATTGGCAAATGGCATCCAGAAATACATTAAAAAGATCACACACCATGACCAAGTGGGATTCATCCTAGGGAAGTAAGGATGGTGCACCATTTGCAAATCAATAAACATAATACATCACATAAACAATAGGAAAGACAAAAATCACATGATCATATTAATAGATGAGGAAAAAGCATTTGATAAGGTACAGCACCCATTTATGATAAAACGCTGAGCACAGTGGGAAGACAGGGAACCTTCCTCAATATAATAAAGGCCATTTATGAGATACCTACTACTAACATCATACTCAATGGGCAAAAAATTAGGGCTTTCCCACTAAGATCAGGAAGAAGACAAGGATGCCCCCTTTCACCACTCCTATTCAATATAGTATTGGAAGTCCTAGCCACAGCAATCAGACAAGAAAAAAAATAAAAAGCATCCAAATTGCAAAGGAGAAAGCAAAACTGTCATTGTTTGAAGATGACATGATAGTGTACACAGAAAATCCTATAGACTCCAGCAAAAAACAATATAACTGATTAAGTGAATTTGGTAACAGCAGATACAAAGTGAATATTCATAAATCTAAGGCATTTTTGTACAACAACAATAAAATATCAGAAACAGATATCAGGAAAAAATCCCATTTGATATAGCAGTAAAAACAAAAATATACCTAGGAATAAACCTAACCAAGGAGGCTAAATACCTGTACTCAGAAAACTATACAACACTGAAGAAAGAAATTAAGGAAGACACACAGAAATGGAAGCATGTACCATGTTCATGGATTGGAAGAATTAACATCATCAAGATATTCATACTACTCAAAGCAATTTACAGATTCAATGCAATCCCTATTAAAGTACCAATGACATATTTCACAGATATAGAGCAAATACTTCAACAATTCATATGGAACCCTAAACAGCCCTGAAGAGCTGCAGCAAATTTGAGAAAGAAGTACAAAGTGGGAGGGATCACAATACTGGATATCAAACTGTATTACAAGGCCACTGTAATCAAAACAGCTTTGTAGTGGCATAAGTACAGACACATAGACCAATGGAACAGAATAGAGAGCCCAGAAATAAACCTAAGTTTCTATAGTCAATTAATATTTGACAAAGGGGACAGCAGCATAAAATAGAGTAAAAATAGCCTCTTCAACAAATGGTGTTGGAAGAGCTGGACAGCTACATGCTAAAAATTGAAACTTGATCACCAACTTACACCATACACAAAAATACATTCAAGGTGGACAAAAGGCTTAAATATAAGCCATGACACCATAAAAGTCCTAAAGGAAAACATAGGGAGGAAAATCTCCAATATTCCACACACCAATATTTTCAAAGACTTGTTCCCTAGAGCATGGAAAGAATAAAGGAAAGAATAAATAAATGAGATCTTATCAAAATAAAAAGCTTCTGAACAGCTAAAGAAAACAGCATTACAATGAAAGGAGAACCTGTCATATGGGAAAATATATTTGCCAATCATACCTCAGACAAAGGTTTGATCTGCAAAATATATAAAGAACTCACTCACATGACTCCACTCCAGGAAGACAAAAAACTCAATTAAAAAATGGGCAAAATACTTGAACACACACTTCCCCAAAGATGACATACAGAGGCACAGAGACATATGAAAAGATGCTCAGCATCATTAGCCATCAGAGAGATGCAAATTAAAACCACAATGAGATACCATTTCATGCCAGTCAGAATGGCCATCATAAACAAATCAATAAACAAGTGTTGGAGAGGATATTTAGAAAAGGAACCCTAGTGCCCTGTTGGTGGGAATTCAGACTGGTGCCACCACTGTGGAAAACAGTATGGAATTTCCTAGAAAACAAGAAATAGAACTACCTTTTGACCCAGCAATTCTAGTGCTGGGATTATATCCTAAGGACCTTGAAACACCAATCCAAAAGAACCTATGCACCTCAATGTTCATAGCAGCAAAATTTACAATAGTCAAGTGCTGGAAGCAAACCAAGTGCTCATCAGTAAATGAAGGGATCAAAAATCGATGGTACATTAGCATGATAGAATACTATGCAGCAGAAAGGAAGGAGCTCCTACCCTTTGCAACAGCATGAATGGAATGGGAGAGCATTATGCTAAGTGAAATAAGCCAGGTGGAGAAAAAATAATACCATGTGGTCTGACCTTTAATTAGAACACAATGAACAAAATAAACAAGCTAGCAAAATATAACCAGACTTTGAAATTAAGTACAAACTGACAGTAACAAGAGGGGAGGTGGGAGGGGATAATGGAAGTAAAAGCGGGGAGGGTTTTCAGAAACAACTATAAAGGACACATGGACAAAACCAAGGGGGCTGTGATCAGAGGAGAGAGGTGTTGATGGCTGGGGTGGTGGGGATGGGTGGTGGGGATTGGTGTTGGGGAAATGCAGACAACTGTACTTGAACACAATAAAAAAAAAAAGAAAAATGAAAATGTAGAAGTCCTTCTCCAGATTGCAAAAAAAACATTTTGATGTGTGGTTGTGAAGGCTTGGTTGTCAGATTAAAGTATTTGGATTGTGATTTAAGCAATATAAAATACATACATACATGCATAAAACAGGAAAGGAAACTCTGCACCTTATGTAGGTGCCAGGTCTAGCAAACATAATGCTACACCTAGATTTCTTATTGATTTAAAAACAAAAATGCTTAAAATATGAAAATAAATTAATATTTTATAAACCCTGAGAAAAGAATTTTCAGCAAAGTACACAAATTTAAAGCACTCATTTCTTTAATTTTGTAATTCTTTATTGTGGGATAGCTCAGAATGTCACTTCTGTTTTAAATAACAGAATTGAAAACTGAGCAAGGAATCCTGATTTGGACTATAAAATTCTTCCTTTAATAAAACATTTTTAAACAGTGCAAAAAAAGAAAAGTTAAAATATTTATTTTTAATTCATTTAACATGAAAAATAAACTCGTATGTTAATATAATAACATATTTATAAAACATAACTGCATTTACAAAATAAAAAATAATGGTTCAAAGTGAGACAAAATTTTACATTTTTGCAAATCTCTTTACTAGAAGGCAACTGGAGTCTTGTATCTGCTTCTCATTGAATCTGTTGTGATAACTTACTCCAATGTAAACTTATAAGAGGGTGAGAGTGAAAAGGCAAATAACATTTTAGTATTATTATGAAAATAGTTTTGATATCAAAACCCCTTGAAAAGGTATTGAAGACCCACAAGAGTCCCCAGGTCATACTTTGAGAACAGCAGTTTAATACTATTAGTGTAGGAAAAAGGATACAACATTAATGAAATACATAGTAGGAGCCAGGCACTGTACTTAATGTTTTGCATACATTATTTATTATTATCCCCAATTTTTAAATTAGGAAACAGAGGTTGAAGAAGATTAAGAAGTTCAGATCACACTAGTAGTAAGTGGCAGAATTAAGATTAAAACCTAGGACATTTTGTCTCTAAAGTAGAGGCTTTCTTCGCTGTACCATAACCCCATTACAACTGATATTTGATGTGTGGCCATAGAACCTGCTTCCAATTTAGTAGCTGAAAGAAATAAGATTTTATATTATGGGAGCAACTAGAGATTTTATATAATACTGTTTGATCTCATGTATTTAAATTTCATTTCTGATAAAATTGAAAGAGATTAATGACTGTAGCATGTCATGCATTAATGTTAGTAGAAGTGCATGCCAAACTCTTTTGAAATTCTTTCTTTATATGTCTTTTCAAATTCAGAGCACAAATACCCTCCAACTATCTTTTTTATCTCTCAGTATCTCTTGTAGGAAAAAATCGATAAAACTAATTCTCACTTAGATGCTAGGGATTTTATGATAATCCTCTGAGGAGTATTTTTACTACCTGAAGGTGGAGAATGGCACTTATTCATCTTTGTAACCCCAGCAACCTGTACACTGTCTGGAACAGTCAGTGTTCAATAAATATTGGTTGTCTTTATAGACTAATGGGAAGTAAAAAACCAAAGAGGGAGTTCTTAAAACCAAAGAAAGAGTTGAATTTCAGTCATCAGTGGAGGAAGTATATTATGGGGCCCCATAAATCACAGCACCCAGAAAACTGCATATTTAACTGCATGGAAAGACAACAACATTTGCTTTCATATACATGCCCTTTATATTCAGTTTTGATTTGACTATTCTAAAATGTCTAGAAGGTAATTAATCTTTTAAAATGTTCAGATCAGCTGTTAATTACCACCATTAAAAAATGAATGTGTTTTTAGATAATTACACACTTTACAGAGTGTTCTCCTGGGTGTTTCCAGTACCCATCTGGCACCATACAATCGTTATTACAATATTACTGACTCTATTCCCTATGCTGTACTTTATATCCTCATGACTATTTTGTAACTACCAACTTGTGTTTCTTAAACCAGTCACCTTTTTTGCCCAGTCCCCTGACCTCCCTCCACCTGAAATTAATACAAAATAATATTGAATGTAAACTGCAATTGAAAAATATACTTTTTAAAAGCTTTAAAAGCCAGTTTAATTGAATAAGACTAAAATATAAGAAAAGGGCAGGGAATAAGCTCAGTATTCAAAAGAAAACAAAATAGATATTTTTACTATATTATTTATTTTTATGCTGTTGGAGGAATGCAGAAAGTGTATAACTCCATTTCAACTTAGTGATGTTGTTAATGACTACTTCTTTCATCAATGGTTTGTCTTTATTGTAGCTTCCATGGTAATCAAAATAAAGCTCCTAGTCATCTTTTATATTTGTTCCATTTGGAAGTTTGACATAATCTAAGAGGGAAGAGGTCTAGTCATTTTGCAGAGGATCAAAATCAGGACACAGCACCTAATATGTGTATTCTGTTATAAACTTGTCTCTGCCTGATATCAATAACAGTTTTGTCTCTAGCCAAATTATGTTTACATTGACTGCAGCTTTTAAACCTGCAGAGGAATAATGCAAATGACAATTGTGTGTTGTGCTTAAGGAAAAAAGCTTTAATTTAAAATGTGAAAGTAACCATATTAAAAGTAATAGCTTCAAGCTAGAAATCATCTTAAAAATGCTAATGGAGATTGGCTCGTAATTCAGACAATGTTTTGAAATCTTTGTTCTGTTGTTTGCAATTTTTTCTAACTTCCTCTTCCATATTTCAAAGCCCAATACTGAGTTTGTCCATCTACAAATAGTGATTGATAGACAAGGTTATTAAGTTTTCTCTTTTGGTGTGGCTGTTTTCTAGAATACTGAAAAGCATTACCTATCGACTTCTAGGGTAGATGACTGTTGTTATAAAATCCAAGGTACAACTTGCCTTACCCGTGTGCTTGTCAGTAAATGATCAGTCTCAGGATTTCAGTTATTAATTATACAAGTTCTTAGATATTTGGAATCCATTATCACTGGAAGCCACTTTCTATACATATTGATGTCTTATTTCTACTCTGGGCCTTGGATCTCTTAATATGATAAGCAAAAGGAGTCCTCTTGTATGTGCTAAAAGTAGCCTAGGTGAAATGGTTTTTACATCATAAAGAATATTTAAATGTAACCAGGATTTTTTTTATTTCACCATTGTAGTATATAACTCTGAATTACTGAGTTAGTTGGATTCAAATAAGTAATAGCGCACTGTGGATCTTGCTAAGAGTGTTTCTCATACTGCAAATAAAAATTGTTAATATCTTATGGTTATTTTCTTAACATTTATTTTCTCACTAAAAGCTCACTTTGGAATGGAAAGGGGGTGAAATTCTTCTTCTCCACTTCTGATATTTCCTATCATGTGGAGGTGTAGCTATCACTATAATGCACTTGACCTCTCTGCAACCTTTACTACTCTTCTCTGTGAGAGATGGAGTGACACGGTTAATGAGTTTGGGAGCAAAAATTGTATTTGAATAGCCTCCCTGCTTCTTCTTGGAAATTAGCTACATCCTCTTTAGTTTTTCTTTTTCAGTTACAAGGGAAAGACTCTCCTATAAAGCATTACCTGTGTCTGGTTGGATATCTCTGTTAATTCTGCAGTTCAGTATCAGGAAACCCTCTTGACCAATATTATAAGCAGCATCTTTCAACTTATCCCTTATCAATAATAAAGACTCACTGTTTTGTCTTATTTCACAACAGATTCAGAATTCAAGCAAGGAAAGTGTGACTTTTCTAAGATGCCATTACCATCCCCATCATCTACCTACAGAGTCACTCTACTGTTACTTATTCTCCCATTTGCCTGTCCATTCACCTATTCCATTCTCTTTCTACATACCTGCCCATCAAGCCATATACCATCTGAAAGAATAAAGTCTATGGCCATACCACCCTGAATGCACCTGATCTCATCTGAAAGAACTGCAGTTATTACTATGTTTACTGGTAAGTGGCATAGACAAAAACTCAACACTCTAACAGTTAAGTTAAAAAAAGTCAATAATGAAATTGAGGCAAGGTTTTCCTTATGGCACTGTGAACTCAAAATTGTCCAGGTCCTCTTGCCCAAAGGTAGCTAGTGAGAAAGAAGAAGTGATTCCCTTTGTAAGCACTAAAATTATTTGAGACTTTTATACAAACAATGTCACAAAATCTTCAATTATCTTCAGTATTAAGTAATCGGGGTACTTCTCACTTCCAACATATTTTTTGTAACTTTATTTCTTCATTGAATGTTACCTCCAATGTACATTGGAATGTTATTTTACTATAAGCAGGCTTAAGAATATGAAAAAAGGTTGAGTGGAAGCATATGGTGTGGTTTCCTATATGAGTTCCTTGTCTGGATAATTCTGGGTTCATGCCACCCTAAAAAATGCCATGATGGAGGGGTACATGGGTACATACATGAAAATTGTCCAGACCAGTGGATACATCTTGGCTGAAGTGTCATCACCATGCAGCCATGAATGTCAGGGGTTGCAAAAAGCAAATATTCTGTGACAGCTTTGGATCTGAACATTCAAATGCAACAAACATTCATTTTTTGACTAGCATATGCATGACTATACTAAATATAGTGGGGAATATGAAGATACTACCTACTTAGGGGCAGTGTAATCAATCACATAATCCTGAAATTTTCTTAAAGCTATCCCAGAGTTCAGACTGTGCACCAGAGATGCCACAAATGCCAGACATTCACAACATGTGCAGAGGGGCCCCAGAGCCTAGGACTTCAGTTCTAGGTCATATAGAATACCCCCTAATGGTTCATTTCTAAACATGAAATATTAGAGTAAAAAAAAAAACACCTTAAAGATTATCTAGACAGGCTTCAAACTCAATGTAGGAATCTTTGCTACAATACTCCTTATGGGTAGTCATATAGACTCAACTTCAATATCCCTAGTGATAGTAAGATAACTACCTCAATAAGCAGCATGTTATGTGTTTATAAAACTTTTGCATAAAACTGCATGTTGTATGTATTTATATGTGTAATTTATATGTTTATTTTTTTTCTACAAAGTACCAGGGCAACAGACAATGTGGCATATTATGGTTGTTGAACAGGTTGGTTACCAATAGTGCCCATAAAAAATGAGGATCCACATATAGTCTCAACCTAAAATAAGAGGAAAAAATCTTAGGGGATTCTCTGCTAACTTGAAGGTGAAATACTTCTTGCTAGAGTTAAGCACTGGCTGTGCGGATACTAAAGGCCTTTTAGCTACCACGCCTGCAGAGGAGGCAAATATTCAAACCATCTCTCTGGATTCCATGTTATCACAGAAGATGAAAAGCTTCCACAATAACTGAGGCAATGTTATTAAAAGAATACAAGGGCTCAGCAAGATGATGGAGGAGTGAATGGAAGCCACACTAACCTCCTCCCAGGACCAATCTGGAACTACAACTAAACTGTGGAAAAATTATCAAGAACAAACAACTGAAAAATAGTGAGAGAGAAGCCTTATAACCTCAGATATACAGAAAAATCAGCTTCAGCACCACCCGTCTCATAAGGAGTGCAGTGGAGGCTCGAGAACACTGGCTTAGGGGCACACGGGTGGCAGTGCCAGGGGGATAATTAAGCAGCCAGTTGGATCCCTCTGAGAATAATGGGGTCTAAATCCTAAGCTGGGATCCACAGCCTAGAACACCAGAGCCCAAAAAGTACACAGGTAACAACTGGCGGTGAAAGTGGCAGGGTTGCTCTCTGCAAGAGATGGATGGCTGGAGATGGAAGGAGCTGTTTAAAGGGTCAACACACAACTTTTCATTTATTGTCACTTACTCAGGGTTCCAGGAAAGGTGGGAGCAGTGTAGGCTAGAGACGCCTGAGGAGAGACTGGGGACAAAAGATTTAGAAGAGAGCTCAGAGAGTAGCTGCTAGGATACTGGTGCTGAATCATTCCCTAAAGAGCAGCAAACATCATACTTGAGCAGACCACTCTCCATGCAGTGGTAGCAGCCTGAGGGGAAGAAACAGCCCTGCCCCGAACAGAGATGCTGTCCCCACTCTGTAGGGCTTTAGCCTAACTACTGAATGCAGAGTGACTAAATAACAAGAGAAAGAGACAACCATGACAGTAGATCCCTGGAAGTCTCAGAGCAGGCTGCCTAAGGTCAGATGGGGTCAACATCTGACATCAGCAGAGGTGGATCCAGGAAGAAAAAACAGTGTTAAACACCAGAGACTACTGAGATGAAATCCACTGTGGTCTTCTTCATGATTAGCAATGTTTTTTTTTTTTTTATTCCATAGCTTTTTAACATTCATGTCTTGTCCAGCAAATTTGTGCATATTAAATCAGTAGAATTTATACTATAGTTGATTTCTCTCCCTTTTATAATAGTCTTATCTCTTTACACCCTTATTAATTCTGGTTTAATTTGTTGTTGATATGGAGATTGCGGGGGAAAGATATTTTTGCTGCTGTGGGTTGGTTTCCTGGGCTTCATGGTTTTCTTCTGGCCAGCACCTGCAGAACAGCATACAAGACGGTGGGCTGAGTGACTCTCAGTCAACCAGCTGGAAGGAAGGACCTACCAGGAAATATCCAACAACAATGAAAATCCAATTACATCCAGAAAGCCAACATGAATGGCATCCCAAGAGCATCAAGTTCAGGAGATCAAGGAGACTGCACCACTGAACCTCACAGGTCTCCTACCATAGAAGTTCACACCACAAACCCGGATAGTCAGAACAGATTAATTTAAGAAACAACCCTTAACAAGAAGAGTCTCAAAAACAATGTGAAGACAAAGAAACAAACCCCAAATGAAAGGAAAGGGGGATTCCTCAGAAAGAATGCTGAATGAAGTATAGGCAACTCAATTATCAGATATTGAGTTCAAAGCAATGGTTATAACAAAGCTCAATGAGCTCACTGAGAATTACCAAAAACCACAGGGAAGCTACAATGAACTCACTGCAAACTATATCAACATGAAAAAGGAAATAGAAATTATCAACAAGGGCCGAAAAGGAAATGAAGAATACAGTTCCTGAATTGAAGAATACAGTGGAAGGAATCAAAAGCAAGCTAGATAAACCAGAGGATCGAATCAGTGAGCTGGAGGGCAAAGTAGGACAAAAATCCCAGAAACAGCAAGAAAAGGGAAAACGACTCAAAAGGCATGAAGAGGAGTTCAGGGAACTGCAGGACAATGTGAAATGTAATAATATGTATATAATAGGGACACCAGGAGGAAAAGAGAAGGGATAGAAAACCTGTTTGAAACAGAAATGATGGAAAACTTCCCTAATTGGATGAGAGAAAATGGCATGTAAATTCAAGAAGCACAAGAAACCTCAAGAAGCACAATTGGGTTCCCAATCAAGAGGAGCCCAAAGAGGCCCACTCCAAAGCACATCAGAATTAAAATGGAAAAATTGAAAGAAAAAGAGAGAATCTTAAAGGCAGTAAGTGAGAAACAATAAGTAACATACAAGGAAGGCCTGATAAGGCTAATAGCTGACTTCTCATTGGAAACAATAGAAGCCAGAAGGGAATGGCATGAATATTCCAAATAATGAAAAGCAAAGGACTGCAACCAAGACTACTGTATCCAGTAAGGCTCTCAATTAAAATGGAAGGCAAAATAAAGAATTTCCCAGACAAAGGAAGGCTCATAGAATACACCTCCATCAAACCAGTACTGAAAGATATGCTAAAGGGACTGCTTTAAGAAAAGGAAGAAAAGACTAAGAGGGAGAGGAACACAGGTATGAAGAAAGTGAAATGGCAATGAATAAGTACCTATAAATAATAACCTTAAACTTAAATGGATTAAATACTCTAATAGAGTAACTGAATGGATAAGAAATCATGATCCACACATATGCTGTCTACAAGAGATCCACCTCAGAATAAAAGACCTACACAACCTGAAAGTGAAGGGCTGGAAAAAAATATTCCAAGGAAATGGACAGAAAAAAGGCCAAGTATCAATACTCATATCAGACAAAATAGACTAAAAAACAGAGGCCATAAAAAGAGACCTAGGAGGACATGTAATAATATTCAAGGGAAGAATCCATCAAGAAGACATAAACATTATAAACATGTCCACCCAACATAGCATCACCAAAATATATAAGGAAAATCTTGGAGGACTTCAAGAAAGACAGTAACACAATTATAGTAAGGAATTTTACGACCCCACTGTCAAAACTGGATAGATCTTTCTAACAAAATATAAATAAGCATATTTCAGAATTGAACAATGACCTAGAGTAAATGGACTTATCTGCTATATATAGAACCTTTCATCTCAAAGAAGCAAAACACATATTCTTTTCAAATGTGCATGGAACATTTTTTTAATATAGACAACATGGCAGGACACAAAACAAGCCTCAACAATTTCAAGAAAATTGAAATCATATCAAGCATCTTCTCTGACAACAAGGGCCTGAAACCAGAAATCAACCTCAAGGAAAAAGCTCAAAAACACTCAAATTCATGGAGATTGAATAGCATGCTATTAAACAAAAACTGGGTCAAGAATGAGATCAAGGAAGAAATCTAAAAGTTTCTGGAAAAAAATGTAAATTAACTCTCAACAGACCAAAACATATGGGACACAGTGAAGGCAGTTCTGAGAGGGAAGTTCACAGCAATACAGGCCTACCTAAAAAAGATAGAAACATTTCAAATAAACAACCTAACCATACATCTATAAGAACTGAAGGAAAAACAACAAAGAAAGACCAGAGCAAGTAGAAGGAAGGAAATAACCACAATCAGAGCAGAATTAAATGACATAGAGACTAAAAGAACAATTCTGATGATTAATAAATCCAGTAGCTTGCTCTTTGAAAAGATAAACAAAATTGACAAGCCTTTAGGCAGACTCATCAAGAAAAAAGAGAGAGGACCTAAATAAATAAAATCAGAAATGAAAGAGGAAATTACAACTGATACCACAGATATACAAAGGATTGTAAGAAATTACTACAAAGAACTATGCCAAGAAATTTGAAAACCTAGGCAAAATGGACAAATTTCTAGGAAAATATAATCTTCCAAAACTGAATGAAGAAGAAAAAGAAAGCATGTACAGAAAAGTAACAGCTGATGAAATCATAGCAATAAATAAAAAAATTCCAGGCACACAAAACCCCCTGGCCAGAAAGTTTCATAGGTGAATTTTACAAAACATTTAAGGAAGACCTAACCCCTATCCTTCACAAACTATTCCAAAAAATCCAATAGAAGGAATACTCCCAAACTTATTTTGTGAAGCCAGCATTATCCTAAATACAAAACCAGATAAAGACACAACAAAGAAAGAAAACTATAGACCAATATGGCTGATGAACATAGACACTGAAATCCTCAACAAAATATTGGAAATTGCTTCCAGCAATAAATGAAGAAGATCCCACACCATGATCAAGTGGGATTCATCGCAGGAATGCAAGGATGGTACAATATTTGCAAATCCATAAATGTAATACATCACATAAACAAAAGGAAAGACAAAAATCACATGATCATATCAATAGATGCAGAAATGGCATTTAATAAGGTACAGCACCCATTTATGACAAAAACACTCAGCAAAGTGGGAAGAGGGGGAATATTCTTCAACATAATAAAGGCCATATACGACAGATCTACAGTCAACATCATACTTAATGGGCAAAAGCTAAAAACTTTCCCACTAAGATCAGGAACAAGAAAAAATGTCCACTTTTACCACTCCTATTAAACTTAGTATTGGAAGTCCTACCCACAGCAATGAGACAAAAAAAAAAAAAAGCATCCAAATTGGAAAGGAAAAAGCAAAACTGTCAGTGTTTGCAGATGATATGATTGTGTACACAGAAAATCCTATAGACTCCCCACCCTAACTACCTGACCTAATAAGTGAATTTGGCAATAGCAGATACAAAGTCAATGTTCAGAAATCAAAGGCATTTTTGTATACCAGCAATAAAATATCAGAAACAAACATCAGAAAAATAATCCCATTTGATATAGCAAGAAGAACAATAAAGTACCTAGGAATACACCTAACCAAGGAGGTAAAAGACTCAGAAAACTACACAGCACTGAAGAAAGAAATTAAAGAAGACACAAATGGAAATATATACAATGTTCATGGATTGGAAGAATTAACATCATCAAAATGTCCATAGTACCCAAAGCTACTTATAGATTCAACAATATCCCTGTTAAAATGCCAGTGACATATTTCACAGATATAGAAGAAACATTTCAAAAATTTACATGGAACAATAAAGGACCCTAATAGCTGCAGCAATTTGGAGAAAGAAGAACAAAGTAGGAGGGATTACAATACCTGATATCAAATTGTATTACAAGGCCACTGTAATCAAAACAGCCTGGCACAGGCAAAAGAATAGACACATAGATCAATGGAACTCAATAGAGAGCCCAGAAACAAACCTAAGTCTCTATGGTACAAAGGGGACAGCAGCATAAATAGAGTTAAAATAGCTTCTTCAAAAAGTGGTGTTGGGAGAGCTGGACAGCTACATGAAAAAAACTGAAACTCATCCACCAACATGCACCATATAGGAAAATAAACTCAAGATGGATAAAAGACTTAAATATAAGTGGTGACACCATAAAAGTCCTAGAGGAGAATATAGATAGGAAAATCTCAGATATTCCAATCACCAATGTTTTCACCAATATATCCCCTATTTAAGGGACATAAAGGAAAGAATAAACAAATGGGACTTTATCAAAATAAAAAAGCTTCTGCATGGCTAAAGAAAAGATCAGCAAAATAAAAAGGGACCTAATCATATGTGAAAATATATTTCAAATGATACCTCAGACAAAGCTTTGATCTCCATAACTTATAAAGAACTTACTCGACTCTACTCCAGGAAGACAAACAATACAATTAAAAAATGGGTAAAGGACCTGAACAGACACTTCTCCAAGGAGGACATACAGAGGGCCCAGACACATATGAAAGAATTCTCAGCATCATTGGTCATCAGAGATGCAAATTAAAACCACAAGGTGATGCCACCTCACATGAATCAGAGTGGCTATCATAAACAAATCAACAAACAACAAGTGTTGGAGAGAATTTGGAAAAAATGGAACCCTAGTACACTGTTGGTGGAAATGCATACTGGTGCAGTCACTGTGGAAAACAGTATGGAATTTGCTCAGAAATCTAAAAACGGAACTGCCTTTGATCCAGCAATTCCAGTGCCAGGATTATATCCTAAGAGCCCTGAAACACCAATCCAAAAAAACCTATGCATCCCAATGTTTATAGCAGCACAATTTACAATAGTCAAGGGCTGGAAGCAACCTCAGTGTCCATCAGTAAATGAATGGATCAAAAAACTATGGTACATTTACAGGATGGAATACTATGCAGAGGAAAGAAAGAAGGAGCTCCTACCCTTTGCAACAGCATGGATGGAGTCGGAGAACATTATGCTAAGTGAAATAAGCCAAGTGGTGAAAAATAAATACCATATGATCTCACCTATAAGTGGAACCTAATCAACAAAACAAGCAAGCAAAATATAACCAGAGACATTGAAATAAAGAAGAAACTGCCAGTAACCGGAGGTGTGGTGGGAGAGGATAATGAGGGGAAAAGGGGGATGGGTTGCCAGAAGCATGTGTAAAGGACACATGGACAAAGCCCAGGGAGTTAGGATCAAGGGTGGTAAGTGGGAATGGCTGGGGTTGGGGGGAGAGGTGGGGGTAAAATGGAGAGTACTCTACTTATACAGCAATAAAAATGTGAAAAAAATAAAAGAAAACAAAGAAGTTTTACATTCTAATCACATAGAAAGATCTTAAGCTAAGGCAAGACTGCCAGCCTTTCTAGTTTATCTACCATGGTTTTGTATCTAGTGCCTGTAAAACAATGTTCTGCTCATATTAATTTTAGTTGAAAGCATCACAGATGAGGAAAAGAAGGAGAAATAAAAAACCCTAACCAGTGAAGTATATAATATGTCGAATAGATGTAAGGCATTTTACCCTGGGTTTTACGCTTGATATTCTTTAAAGTATCAGCAACATCCTAGGATAATAGGACAAAGATGTCATGGCTAGGTTATTAAAGACAAAGTCATGGGATGCAGTGGGAGAAAAATTCACAGAAAATGACAAGAAGAAGTGCAACTGCTATACCACTATAAATAAATAGATGTAGACATAAATGTATAAAACAGATAATAGTAGATATGTGACTCCAATCACAATAGAGTGAACCAGACAATCTTGAAAAGTACAAATTACATGAAGGATACTTGAGCACTATTGGAAGCAAGGGAATGTATTATACACCTTCAGGGGAGCTAAGTCTTGGTCACTAGGATTCCCTGTTGATGATATTGAAGAAGTAACTGAAATATGGCCAACTTGAAAGTGTGTCTTCTTCAAAGAGCACTTATCCAAGATGTGCCATAGAGTCTGTGAAGACTTACAAAAGCTGTTCATTACTATCTATCACTTTTGGTTCTCATGATACTGTAAGAAAATCAGGGATATCTCTTTAACTATTATGAAATTTTGGGCACTAAATCAATGGATCTGGGAGCCAAGGAACACAAGGTGTTTTTTGGGTGGGGTGTTTTGCTTTTTCTTTTCAAAGATTGGGCCCTTGGAATAATAGTAAACAAAATCTGGAAAGCAGCTGCCTGATTATGAACACTTCTGTCAAATAACAGAAAAATGTCCAGATGAACTTTTAAACCCAGTTACAATGGAGAATAATAGTATGGCAGAAAGGGGGAAAATCAAAGTTTAGGAGTTATGTTGTGACTAATATGAGAGAGGAGAGTGCTAGTCCTTGTACCTATGTCCACAAATGTTTGTATGGACTGCCTAGAAGACAGTATGTACAATAAAGTGACGCTGGCATTAGAACTCAGGACATTAAATGTGAGCTCATCAGAATTACTGAGACCTGATGGAATAGAACTCTGACTGGAAACTGGAGAGGGTAGGCAAGAAGAAGACTTATTGTGAGAGGACTTAATGTACAATTATATCAATAGTATGTACACTTGTTAGAAAATTCATTAATCATGGTATTATAAGGGGAACACACTGGAATTCTCTGGCCAACTCCACTAGTCATTGTTAACATAGATATACACCCATGTTTGAGGAGGGTCATGGGATGAAGGGACTCAAATGAATGCTTTATAAATGTCAGGTGAGGGAAATAATAATGCAGGGATAACAAAAGAACAACAGGCTTTGGACTTGGAATTTGAATCCCAGCTGTATTACTTTCTGGCTGCATAACTTGGGGATTGAACCTCACTCATTTAAATCAGTGGATGTTAATTTAGATCCTGCCATGTGTCAGGCACTGTGCTAATCATTAGTTTATTCACCACTAAAATAGTATTAATAATAGAACCTACTTTATAAGAATATTTTGAGGATTAAATGAGATGGTACATCATGTATGTGGAGAATTTGGCTCAGTACACAGTGCTGAAGCTTAGTAGATGTGTCATAAAAAGTAATTATATGTACACATAGGGATGTATAAGTGTTTTACCTCAAATATCAAAAGAAATGGCTTATAAAAGATGGGATAAGATTTTCTGTATGTTAGAACTAAGAGCTATGGGTAGAAGCCTCAGGGAGGTCAAATTAATAATCAGCAAGGGAAGATTTTTCTCATAGAACTGCCCAAAGATAGAATGAGCTGCTTTAGAAGCTTAAAAGTTCCCCCTAATGATAACTAATAAAACATAGAGTAAGTAGCATCCTGACAAGTATGTACACTGTGTTAATTCTCAGTTGTGTGGTTGCAGTGTTTTGCTAAACTGCCTTTAATTGTGATGCAGGAGACAGCATAGGAAGAACTCTGAGACTGTGCTTCTGTGACTGGCCATCATCTAGTATCCTGGTTGCCAGGACACACCTTTTATCACTTAGGTAGACTGAATAGTAAACCAAGGCAGGGGGGAGCAGGGAGATATGTCTCACTTGCTAACTCAGTAGTCCTGAGCTATGTCCAATAATATTACCAGGTGTTCCAACATCACAAGAAACACTATGTTAGCAAGTATGGAGGAAAGTCCTTGAAATTCTATGTAGTGTTTCCCCTATCTGGGAAAGAAACTGTGCTTTCATTCCAAGACCTGTAATGCAGGAGAGAGTCCATGGTGCCCCCAAAAAGAAGCCCATAAAACAACTTTGGTTAATTGTCTACTTCTGGTCACTATCTGTTTTATGAGGGAGTCCCTAATGCTTACAGAAAGGGCCCATAAATAACCCTGGGGAAGTGACACAAATTTAATTAACTCCATCCTGTCACATATCTGTTTTACAACAAGATGAGCAAATGGAGTCTGGAGCAAGATAATGATTTGGGCTACAAGACCCCCACACACACCTAAGTTTGGGTAGTCACATCCTGCAGGAAAGCTGGCACCACCTTTACCCATTAATCAATGTGTAATTTTTTCTCTCATCCCACCAACTATATATGTCCTCAGAACAAAGGACTCTCTCTCTCTCTGGGTGTTCTTGGCACTCTTGGCACTCTTGGCTCTCTGGCCAGATGTCCACAGACTACCTGAGGGCTTGCCACCCTGGTCTGCAGCTGCTCTTACTTTTGCCACCCTGCATTGCCCTGAACCTTTGCCTACCACCACCACCCAACTCTAGCTAGGCCTGCTCTCTTCAATGGGAATGGATCATTAATAAAGTGATTGCATACTAATAGATTTGCTGATCTGTAATCCTTTACATGTGTCAACAAGAAGAACCATATCTCTCCCATCAAAACTTGTGAAATCTGCATAGTGCAATTAGATGCAGATGAGTCAAAGGACTTCCTTCTAGTTTTCCCATTCCAGATGTGTCCTGTTGGAGCTTGCTTTTAAAACTGACATGCAGAGCCAGGAAGAGGATGAAGCAAGAGAAGCATTCAAAGTGCAAAATTTAAGGAGGTATTCATTCTTAGGATCAGGCAAGTGTATGGTTGGCAATTACATGATATTGAAAGTGCATGCCTTCTTAAATTTTGCACCTTAAGCATTTCTCTTGCACCACCCTAGTTTTGGCTCTGTTGAGATATTAGGAAACTAAAGAATATATTTCTTAGGAGATTTTTCAAACAATAGTGACATCAATTTTCTTGGGTTCAGATAACTTGCTTGCCAGTTGTGGTACTCCCCAAATCTGTTTTTTTCCAGGGGATTGATGAGCTAGAGGCATCTTTTATTTCCAGGTAATTCCACTGTGTTCATTTGCTGCTCAGGTGCCAGTGATGACAGAACATGGAGTATACAGCATTCTGCACCTGTTCAAACTCTCAGAATGTGAGAACTTCCAGCCAAGATGGAGGCATAGGTATATACACTATTTCTCCTCGCACAACCAAAAGAAGAACAACAACAAATTTAAAAACAAAAAGCAACTAGAGCTGCCAGAAAGTTGAATTGTATGGAAGTCCTACAAACAAGGAGTTAAAGAAGAAATACTCATTCAGTCTGGTAGGAGGGGCAGAGATGGGCAACCAGGGCATAGAGGATGGGTTGCAAGGCAGCAGCTGGAGGACCAGGCAGTCCCACATTTGTGTGTGAAAAAGAAGGAGGAACAACAAGGCAGTGAGACAAACAGCCCAACTATGGATTGCAGCATGGGAAAAGAGAGCCTCAAAACCTCTGACTGTAAAAAGCATGTAGGGGTTGCAGTGGTGGGAGAGACTCCTCACAGGAGAGATCATTGGAGATAGAGGGCCCTAGAATGTACACAAACCCACGCACCCAGGAAACAGCACCAGAAGGTCCCAATTTGCATGTAGGTTGTGGGGGAAGTGACTGAAAGCCAGCTGAGAGCCAAGAAAGTGGCATTATTTCCTCTCTGACCCCTGTCCTACCTTGAGTGCCACAACACAGCAAAGTGGGTTGCCCTACCCTGGCCAATATATAAAGATTTGCCTCTTACAATTTAACAGGTGTGCTGAGACAAAGGAATATGGCTCAAATGAAAGAACTGATCAAAATTCCAGAAAAAGAACTAAGCAATGAAGAGATAGCCAACCTCTCAGATGCATGGTTCAAAACACTAGAAATCACAATGCTCACAGAAATGGTTGAGTATGGTTACAAAATAGCAGAAAAAGTGAAGGCTATGCAAAGTGAATAAAGAAAAATATACAGGGAACCGATAGTGAAGGGAAGGAAACCAGGACTCAAGTCAATGACTTGGAACAGAAGGGAGAAATAAATATTCAACCAGAACAGAACGAAGAAACAAGAATTCAAAAGAAGGAGGAGAGGCTTAGGAACCTCTGGGGCAACTTTAAGTGTTCCAACATCTGAATCATAGGGGTGGCAGAAGGAGAAGTACAAGAGCAAGAAATTAAAAACTTATTTGAACAATAATGAAGGAAAACATCCCCAATCTAGCAAAGGAAATAGGCTTTCAGGAAGTCCAGGAAGCCCAGAGAGTCCCAAAGAAGTTGGACCCAAGGAGGAACACACCAAGCTACATCATAATTACATTAGCCAAGGTAAAAATGAAGGAGAGAATCCTAGATGCAGCAAGAGATAAGGAGACAGTTACCTACAAAGGAATTCCCATCAGACTGTCAGTTGATTTCTCAAAAGAGACCTTACAGGCAAGAAGGGGCTGGAAAGAAGTATTCCAAGTAATGAAAGGCAAGGACCTACATCCAAGATGACTCTATCCAGCAAAGCTTTCATTTAGAATGGAAGGGCAGATAAAGTGCTTCCCAGATAAGGTCAAGTTAAAGGAGTTCATAATCACCAAGCCCCTATTATATGAAATGTTAAAGGGACCTATCTAAGAAAAAGAAGATAAAAAATATGAACAGCAAAATGACAACAAACTCACAGTTATTAACAACCACACCTAAAAACAAAACAAAACAACTAACTAACTAACTAACTAACTAAGCAAACAACTAGAACAGGAAGAGAACCACAGAAATGGAGATCACATGGAGGGTTAGCAACAGGGGAGTGGGAGGAGGAGAGAGGGGGAAAGGTACAGAGAATAAGTAGCATAGATGGTAGGTAGAAAATAGAAAAGTGGAGGGTAAGAATAGTATGGGAAATGTAGAAGCTAAAGAACTTATAATTATGACACATGGACGTGAGCTAAATGGGGGAAATGTGGGTGGGAGGATGTGTGCAGGATGGAGGGGAGTGAAGGAGGGAAAATGGGGCAACTGTAATAGCATAATCAATAAATATATTTAAAAAAGAATCAGTGCAATCCCTTTTAAAATTTCAATGCCCCTTTTCATAGAAATAGGAAGAACATCCTAAAATTTGTATGTACCACAAAGACTCCGAATAGCCAAAAAATCTTGAGTAAAAAGAAAGTTGGATGCATCATGTGTCTTGATTTCAAACTATATTACAAAACTATAATATTTTAAAAGTATCATCATGTCATAACAACAGACATAGAGAACTATAGAAGGTATTGAGAATGAAGAAATAAACCCATGTATATAATTCAATTAATATTTGAGAAGCAAGGCAAGAATTCTCAATAGAGAAAGGATAGTCTTTTCAATGAAATGGTGTTGGGAAAACTGAATATTAACATGCAAAAATGAAATTAGATTATTATCTGCCCTGGCTGGCGTAGCTCAGTGGATTGAGCGCGGGCTGGGAACCAAAGTGTCCCAGGTTCGATTCCCAGCCAGGGTACCTTCCTGGGTTGCAGGCCATAACCCCCAGCAACCGCACATTGATGTTTCTCTCTCTCTCTCCCCATCCCTCCCTTCCCTCTCTAAAAATAAATAAAATCTTGAAAAAAAGAAATTAGATTATTATCTTATACTACTCAGAAAATTAGCTCAAAATAGATTAAGGATTTAACTGTAAGGTATGAAATCCTAAAATTCCTAGAAGAAAAAATAGGGCAAAGCTCCTTGATATTGGTCTTGGATATTACACATAAGGCACAATTAAGAAAAACAAAAATCAACTAGTGAACTACATCAAACTAAAGAGAAAAATTTAGCACAACAAAAGAAACAACAAAATAAAGAGGAAATCTACAGAATGGTAGAAAATACTTGCAAAGCATATCTGATAAGGGATTAATATCCAAAACAGATAAGAAACTCATACAACTCAATAGAATAAAAATACATACTTTTAAAATGGACAAAGGACCTGAATAGAATTTTTTCCAAAGAAGACATAAAATGGCCAAAAACTACATGAAAAGGTGCTCAGCATCACTAGTCATTAAACAAATGCAAATCAAAACCACAGTGAGATATCACCTTATATTTGTTAAAATGGCTATTACCTAAAAAACAAGAGATAACAAATGTCAGTGAGGATGTGGAGAAAGGGAACCCTAGTGCACTGTTGGTGGGAATGTAAATTGGTTCAGCCACAATGAAATGGAGTGTAGATGTTCCTCAAAAATTAAAACTACCATATGATCCAGCAATTCCACTTCTGGGTATCTACACTATGAAAATGAAATCACTATCTTGTAGAGATTTTCCCACTCCCATGTTCACTACAACATTATTTACAATACTCAAGACATGCAATAGAAACAATTAAAGCATTCTTCAATGGTAGAGGAATGGATAACACAGTTGTGATATGTATATATTTCAACCATGAAAAAGGAAAATATCCTGTGACTACTGACAACATGAGTTGACCTTTTGGTTGTTATGCAAAGTGAAATGAGACAGAGAAAGAAAAATACTGTATGACCTAAGTTTTAAAAAGTTTTTGTTTATTCTATTACAGTTGTTCTAATCCTTCTTTTTTCACTTTTGCCCCCCTACACCAGCCCATTCCTCTTGCCCACAGTGAATCCCTCTCCATTGTCATGTCTATGAGTCATTCATGCATGTTCTTTGACAAACCCCTTCCCCTTCCTTCCACCATTCCACCTTTCCTTCCTCCCCTTCTATATCTATCAGTCTGTTCCATGTTTCCACATCTCTGGCCATTTTCTTCATTAGTTTATTTTGTTCACTAGATTTCAGGTATAAGTGAGGTCATATGGTATTTGTCTTTCACTAACTGGCATATTTCACTCAGCATACTAGTCTCCAGTTCCATCCATGCTACTGAAAAAGGCAGGATTTCTTTCTTTTCTGATGCATAGTATTCCATTGTGTATTTTTTTTTAATATACTCATCTACTGATGGGCACTTTGGCTGTTTCCAACACTTAGCTATTGTAAATAGTGCTGTTATGGGAGTTAGGAGAAGATGGTGGCGTGGTAGCAGGGAGCATATTCCCCTTCCCCCATGCACAGGAGGGAAACTAGCAATCTGCGGAGGAACAGAGCAAGGGGTCAGGAATATCACAACATTTATGAAAATAGGATATCAAAAATTAAAAAAGGAAGATGGCATCCAAGTAAGAGGGAACAGATTCAGCTTCCCTCTGCACATGGGAGAAAATCCTGGCCGATCTACAGAGTAGAGGAACAAGCAACCAACATACTTCAGCATATGTGAAAATAGGGGACCAAAGATTGTGGCGAAACCGAAAAACAAGACCCTGAGAGGAGTGCTGCAACACAATAGGGTCCCAGGGACCAGCACAGGTCCAGGGGCTGCAGCCCCAGGCCCAGCACCCATGGCTGGGTTTGCCACAGAGTCCTTGGGAGAGAGCCGGGACAACTGCTCCCTCCCCAGCTAAACAAGATCTGAGTGGCACTGGGAGGAACCCAGTTGCTAGCAAACACAAAAGGGGTGTGAGAACCTTTGGAGGCTGTGGACACCGGTGGGGTTGGGTGGAGCAGTGGGCCCTGATCCCCGTGGTCACTGGTCTATGGTCTGGTCTGGAGAGTTGGGCTGCAGGAGAAGTCAGGCCATTGTACAGAGCGGCAGGCTTAAATAGCATGAATTTCTCAAGAGGAAGGAGTGAAAAGACAGACACTGTTTGGGGAATTCTCCTAAAGTGATCAATCGCTCCAGCCTCCCTGCCACTCAGCCGGTCAGTGATCCTGAGGTTGCATGGAAGGTGTGCTTCTGTGGTGGTCCCTGTGCACTCCCATAGCACTGGGAAGGGTGAGGTAGTCTGGCCGAGGGTGCACGGGCACACATGCAGGAGAGCATCCCCACACCCCAGTCCACAGCAGTAACCCTGGGAAAAGGCCTGACTCCCACACCCAGGGCACATGGCTAAGAAGCCACGCTAGCTTCCCAGACAGTGTGCACTGCTGACTGAGTGCAGATCCAGAAGGAAGAAAAGCCATACCAATCACCCCTCAGCCTGCCGCCACAGCCAGCAAGACCAGAAAAACCAGTTTGGCCACTTTAACACCAAGAGACTTTTTAATTTTCTTCTATTTTTAACAATTCTTAATTTTCTAACTTTTATTATTTTTATTCTTTTAATTTCTTTTTCCTGTCTTTCCTGCTTTCTTGTTTTATTCCTTCCTCCTTTCTTTCCTCCAATTTTATCTCTCCATCCTTCCTTTGTCTTTTTTATTTCTTATTTTATTTTATGTTTTAAATACCTGCAAGTGAGAAAAAATCCTGGATTTGTGAAAAGACCAGAGTTGAACCCAAAGAAGGGGCACCACAACAGCTGTGACAGTGAGAAAAATTTCACTCTGCTATTACAGAGAACCTGCAAGTTATTGCATATTTGTATTATTATTATTTTTCCAGTATTCTTCCATCTGTTTTTTAATAGTATTTTTGTATCCCTCTGCTTTTTATATAATCTGCTTTGCTAGGCTGGTTATATTGTACGACCTGACAGGTTTCCACTGATACCTCTTTGATAGTGTATTGCTAACTTACCATCCTTTAACTCACCTGTGTCCCATTAGCACACCACTCAAGTTTCTGTACTCCCTGTTCTTGTTACTTAAACCTCATAGATTCTGTCATATGATTGTTGCTCTAATATATTATTCTAAATAATTGCTGTTCCATGCAATTGTAAATACTTCAAAACATCCCTCCCAGATCTTAGCCCATTTCAAGGTTTCCTGAACAATATTACTGTAGTGGTTAACTCTATTCTCTCACACACTACACCTATTTACTTTCCTGTACTCTCACCTTACCTCAGAATCTGACCTCCCACAACCTCACTGCTTTCTAGATCCAACTCACAATCATTCCTTCCCCAACAAGAGTCTTATCTTCTTTCCATCCTTTCTAAAAATCAGCTAGCTGGGTGGAAGATCACGGTTAACACTCTACATACTCAAAGGATGTCCTATCTCTTCTCTACTGGCTGCTACTGTAAATATCATAGAACACTGTCTTGATGTCTTAAACCATTTGGCCTTCCCCCTCCAACTGATCACAAAAAAGAGTAGTGGAAGCGGTGAACACCAGGATAGCCACTGGAAGAGGAAACCCAACAACAAAAGAACCACTAACAGATAACAACAGAAGAAGGTGAAGGAGGAAGTGGAAACCATACAAACCTCAATCCAGCTCCTATCTGGAAATACAACTAAACAGCAGAGACAGTAACTAATACAAACAACTGAAAAAGAGCAAGGAAGAATCCTCAAAACATTATGCACATGGAAGAACCAGCTTCAACACAACCTGCCCTCACTAGCACAACAAAATACAAGAGGTGGTGGACAGAGTGACCCTCATTTAACCAGCTGGTGGGAAGAAACCAAGAAAGAAAGACCCAACAACAACCAAAACTCAAAGACAAACACAGAGCCAACTTAAATGAAAGCCCAAGACCAGTGAGCTTGGGAGATCAAGGAAACTGCACCACTGAAACCCACTGCTATTCTACCACAGAAGTTCACACCACAAACCCAGGGAGCCATGTCAGCTCAAATTAAGAAGCTGAGGCTAACAAGAAGAGTCTCACAAACAATGGGAAGACAAAGAAACAATCCCCAAAATGAAAGGAAAGGAGGAAGCCTCAGAAAAAAATTGCTAAATTAAATAGAAGCAATTCAACTATCAGATATTGAGTTCAAAGCAATGATTGTCAGGACGATCAATGAGCTCACAATGAGCTACCAGAAACTACAGAGAAGCTACAATGAACTCACTGAAAACTATATCAACATGAAAAAAGAAATAGAAGCTGTCAACAAGGGCCAAGAGGAAATGAAGAATACAACTTCTGAACTGAAGAACACAGTAGAAGGAATGAAAAGCAGGATCGATGAAGCAGAAAATCTGATTAGCGAGCTAGAGGAAAAGTAGAAGAAATCACCCAGAAAAAGCAAGAAAAGGAAAATAGGGTCAGAAAGAATGAAGAGGGATTAAGAGAAATGCAAGAAAATATGGAATGTAATAATATCTGTATAATAGGGATACGAGAAGGAGAAGAAGAAGAGCAAGGGATAGAAACCTCTTTGAAAAAGTAATGATGGAAAACTTCCCTAATTTGATGAGAGAAAAAGTCACACAAATCCAGAAAACACAGAGAGTCCCAATCAGGAGGAGCTCAAAGATGCCCACCTCAAGACATATAATTAAAAAGGCAAAATTCCAAGACAAAGAGAAAATCGCAAATGCAGCAAGAGAGAAAGAGGAAGTAACATACAAAGGAGCCCCAATAAGGCTAACAGCTGGCATCTCAATGGAACCACTCCAAGCCAGAAGAGACTGGCAAGAAATATTCCAAGTAATGAGAACCAGAGGTCTGCAACCAATGCTACTTTACCCAGTAAGGCTCTCAATCAAGATAGAAGGCTAAATAAGGAGCTTCCCAGATAAAAGAAGTCTGAAAAAATATACTCCTACCAAACCATCTCTGCAAGCGATGCTAAAGGGACTGCTTTAAGGAAAGGAAGGAAAAGCGAGAGGGGGTAGGGGAGAGAGAGGGAGAGAGAGGAACACACGTACGAAAATGGCAATGAATAAGTACCTATCAGTAATAACGTTAAACATAAATGGATTAAATGCTCCAATCAAAAGACACAGAATAGCTAAATGGTTAAGAAAGCATAACCCACACATATATGCAGCCTACAAGAGACCCATCCCAGGACAAAAGATCTACACAGACAAAAAGTGAAGGACTGGAAACAAATTTTCCAAGAAAATGGACAGGAAAAAAAAAAAGCCGGGGTAGCAATACTCATATTAGACAAAATAGACTTCCAAAAAAGGGCCATAAAAAGAGACCAAGAAAGTCACTTCATAATACTCAAGGGAAGAATCCATCAAGAAGACATAAATATTGTAAATATATATGTACCCAACACAGGAGAACCCAAATACATAAAGAAAATCTTAGAGGCCTTTAAGAAAGATATTGAGAGCAACACAATTATAGTCGGGGATTTTAACACCCCACTGTCAAAAATGGAGAGATCTTCCAAACAAAATATCAACAAAGATATTGTGGCATTGAACAACAACCTAGAGGGAATAAACTTAACTGATATATATAGAGCTCTTGGGCCCCAAAAAGCAAAATACACATTCTTTTCAAATGTACATGGAACATTTCAAAAGATAGACCACATGATAGGACACAAGCAAGCCTCAACAAATTTAAGAAAATTGAAATTATACAAAGCATTTTCTCTGGCCCCAAAGGACTGAAGCTAGAAACCAACCCCAAGGAAAAAAATCCGAAACATTCAAAATCATGGAGATTAAATAGCATGCTATTGAACCATGAATGGGTCAAGAATGAAATAAAGGAAGAAATCACAAAGTTTCTGGAAACAAATGAAAATGAACTCACAACAACCCAAAATTTATGGGACACAGCCAAGGCAGTCCTGAGAGGGAAGTTCATAGCAATACAGACCTACATAAAACAGATAGAAACATTTCAAGCAAACAACCTAACCCTACGTCTACAAGAACTAGAGGAACAACAACAAAGACAGCCCAGAGCAAGCAGAAGGAAGGAAATAACCAATATCAGAGCAAAACTAAATGACATAGAGACTAAAGGCACAATTCTAAGGATCCATGAATCCAAGAGCTGGTTCTTTGAAAAGATAAACAAAATCGACAAGCCTTTAAGCAGGCTCATCAACAAAAAAAGAGAAAGGATCCAAATAAACACAATCAGAAATGAACGGAGACATTAAAACTGACACCACAGAAATACAAAGGATTGTAAGAAATGACTATCAAGAACTGTATGCCAAGAAATTTGAAAACCTAGGTGAAATGGAAAAATTTCTAGAAAAATATTATCTTCCAAAACTCAATGAAAAAGAAGCAGAAAGCCTGAACAGGCCAATAACAGCAGATGAAATTGAAGGAGTAATCAAAAAGCTCCCAACACACAAAGTCGGGTCCAGATGGCTTCACAGGAGAATTGTAAAAAGCATTTAAGGAAGAGGTAACCCCTATCCTTCACAGACAATTCCAAAAACTGCAGAATGATGGAAGACTCCCAAACTCTTTTTTTGAAGCCAGCCTCATCCTAATTCCAAAACCAGATAAAGACACAACAAAAAGAAAACTTCAGGTGAATATCTCTGATGAACATAGATGCTAAAATCCCCAGCAAAATAATTCCAAACTGCATCCAACAATATATTAGGAAGATCATATGCCATGACCAAGTGGGATTCATCCCAGGGATGCAAAGATGGTACAATATTCGCAAATCAGTAAATGTAATACATCACATAAACAAAAGCAAAGATCATAACAATAGATGCAGAAAAAACATTTATAAAATACAGCACCCATTTATGATAAAAACACTCTGCAAAGTGGGAATAGAGGGAACATTCCTCAACATAATAAAGGCCATACATGAGAGACCTACAGCCAACATGATACTCAATGGGCAAAAATTAAAATTTTTTCCACTAAGGTCAGGAAGAAGACAAGGCTGTCCACTTTCACCACTTCTATTCAATATAGTATTGGAAGTTTTAGTCACAGTGATCAGACAAGAAAAACAAATAAAAGACATCCAAATTGAAAAGGAGGAAACAAAACTGTCACTGTTTGCAGATGACATGATAATGTACATAGAAAACCGTATAGACTCGGGCAAAAATCTGCTCAACCAAGTAAATGAATTTGGAAAAAGAGCAGGATATAAAGTCAATATCCAGAAATCAAAGACATCTTTGTATACCAACAATAAAGCATCAGAAGCAGAAATCAAGAAAAAAAATCCTATTTCACAAAGCAAAAAGTAAAATAAAATACCTAGGATGAAACCTAACCAAAGAGGTAAAAGACCTGTATTCAGAAAACTACATAACACTGAGGAAAGAAATCAAGGAAGACACAAACAAATGGAAACATATACTATGTTCATGGATTGGAAGAATTAATATCATTAAAATGTCCATACTACGAAAAGCAATTTATACATTCAATGCAATACCTATTAAAGTACCAATGGCTTATTTCATAGACATAGAACAAACACTTCAACAATTTATATGGAACCATAAACGACCCCGAATAGCTGCTGCAATTTTGAGAAAGAAGAGTAAAGTAGGAGGGATCACAATACCTGACACTAAACTATACTACAAGGCCACTGTAATCAAAAGAGCCTGGTACTGGCATAAAAACAGGCACATGGACCAAGGGGACAGGAACAGAGAGCCCAGAAATAAAACCAATTTTCTATAGTAAATTAATATTCAACCAAGGGGGCAGCAACATAAAATGGAGTAACAATAGCCTCTTCAACACATGGTGTTGGGAAAACTGGACAGCTACATGGACAAAAGTGAAACTCAAGCACCAAGTTACACCTTACACAAAAATAAATTCAAGGTGGATAAAAGACTTAAATATAAACCATGACACCAATAAAGTCCTAGAGGAGAACGTAGGTAGAAAAATCTCAGATATTTCATTCAGAAACTTTTTTACTGACATGTCCCCTAGAGCATAGGACATAAAGGAAAGAATAAACAAATGGGACCTCCTCAAAATAAAAAGCTTCTGCACAGCTAAAGAAAATAGTAGCAAAGTAAAAAGAGAACCAACTGTATGGGAAAACATATTTGCCAATGATACCTCAGACAAGGGTTTAATCTCCAAAACATATAAAGAACTTACACAAGTCCACTCTAAGAAGACAAGTAACCCAATTAAAAAATGGGCAAAGGACTTGAACAGACACTTCTCCAAGGAGGAGTTAGAAAGGATCCAGAGACACATGAAAAAATGTTCAATATCACTAGCTATCAGAGAGGTGCAAATTAAAACCACAATGAGATACCACTTCACACCAGTCAGAATGGCCATCATAAACAAAACAACAAACAACAAGTTTTGGAGAGGCTGTGGAGAAAAGGGGACCCTAGTGCACTGTTGGTGGATACCAACACTTCCTCAGAAAACTAAAAATGAAGGTGCCTTTTGACCCAGCAATTCCCCTGCTCAGACTATATCCGAAGAACCCTGAAACACCAAAACAAAAGAACCTTTGCACCCCAATGTTCATAGCAGCACAATTTACAATAGCCAAGTGCTGGAAGCAACCTAGATGCCCATCAGTAAATGAATGGATCAAAAAATATGGTACCTTTGCACAACGGAATTCTATGCATCAGAAAGAAAAAAGGAGCTCCTACCCTTTGGGACAGCATGGATGGAACTGGAAAGCATTATGCTAAGCAAAAGAAGCCAGGCAGTGAAAGACAAATACCATATGATCTCATCTTTAACAGGAACCTAAACAACAAAAAGAAACAAGCAAAATATAGCCAAAGACACTGAAATAGAGGACAGGCTGACAGTGTCCAGAGGGGAGAGCAGAGAAAATTTCAGGGGAGAAGGGGAAGGGTTTAGAGGAACAAATTTAAAGGACACATGGACAAAAACCAAGGGGGGGGGTGATAATGGGAGGGAAGTGGGGAGGGGTAGGTGGGTGGGCTGGAATGGGAGTAAAAGGCAGAAAACTGCACTTGAGCAATGATTAAAATAAAATTTTAAAAAAAGAAAGGTAAAAAAAAAGAAAGACATAGAGTACTCCTGTAAACTCTGTACAAGATGTTTAATTAAACCTGTTTTGTTCAAGGGTAAAAAAAATAGTGCTGCTATTAACAGAGGAGTGAATAAGTTCTTTTGATTTGGTGTTTCAGGATTCATAGGATATACTCCCAGCAGTAAAGTCACTGGGTTATAAGGCAGTTCCACTTATATTTTTTTAAGGAAATTCCATGCTGTTTTCTACATTGGGTGCATCCATCTACATTCCCACCAAAAGGCACTAGGGTTCCATTTTTGCAATCATTTGTTGTTTTTTGCTTTATTAATGATAGCCATTGTGTGAGGTGATATTTCATTGTGGTTTTAATTTGTGCCTCTTTGATGGCTAGTGATGTTGAACACTTTTTCATATGTCTATGGGCTATCTTTCTGTCCTCTTTGAAGTGTCTATTCAGATCCTACACCCATTTTTTAATTGTGTTGTTTATATTCCTGGTATTGAGTTGTATGGGTTCTTTATATATTTTGGAGATTAAACCCTTGCCCAATGCATCATTGGCAAATATGCTCTTCCATACAGTCAGTTCCCTTTTCACATTGATGTTGGTTTCTATAGCTGTGCAGAAACTTTTTAATTTGATATATTCCCATTTGTTTATTTTGTCCTTTATTCTCATTGCCCTAGGAGATATAGCAGCAGAAATATTGCTATGTGGGATGTCTGAAATTTTACTGCCTATGTTTTCTGCTAGAACTGCTATGGTATCAAGGCTTATGTTTAAGCCCTTTATCCATTTTGAGTTTACTCTAGTGTGTGGCATAACTTGGTGGTCTAGTTTCTTCTTTTTTCCTTCACCAGTCCAGTTCTCACATCATTTATTGAAGAGACTGCTTTACTCTTCGGAACGGCCCTGACTGGTGTCAGAAGCTGTAACCCCTGCCTAGGCTAAGGCTAAGGGAACAAACACCCTTGGAACCTTAAGCCAGCAAGGAGACAAAAGCTTATCTCCCTGGCAGGAATGCTGCTTTTGCTGCTTTATTCATAACTGAACCCCAAAGCTTGGTCGGTTAGCCAAAGACAGGTAAGATTCCCCAAGGGGGGAACGACCTAAGACAGGCACGATCACTTGGGAGGCCCCCCAAAAGAAGGACTTGGGGGGCTGCAGCAAAAGGGGGTGATGGACCCTCGCTCCTCGGCTTTGACATAGCCTGAGTTCTCATCTCTGGGAGAAAAATCTCCTTATCTCTTGGTTGCCTTAGTTCCCTTGCTCCACCTAAGCCTGAAACAATGACAGGGTGGTGCAGCTCTGTGCTGAAAAGGGCGGATTCCCCGGTTGATCAGGCCTAAGAAAGAATATGTAAATTACTGTGAAACCTGCTTTGTTTTGAATGCTCTCAGTTGAATGAGAAGGGCTCAAGTAGGAAGTTAGTTTGTTCCTCAAAGTCTTATAGCTCTTTGACCCCGACTCAAAATAGACCGGCAGAGTTCCTTGTTTTCTATGGTTCCTTACTTCCTCATAATGAGTACTGTACCTGAATTATTGTGCAAAACGAGCCCAATAAAAGCAGGTATGGATGGTAAATCGGCGCACTCCCCACTAGAGGGGGTAGCCATTTTGTCCCTACTTCTCCACAGAAACTAGTTTGTCTCTGTGCATGTTTTTTCTTGCGTATCATCGAGCCATCCTCAGCATTCCGTAATCACTGCTGGCCGGTGACCCACGCATCACTTTACTCCACATATGTCTATGTCCCCTTTGCTAAATATTAATTGACCAGAGAGACATAGGTTTATTTCTGGGGTCTCTATTCTATTCCATTGATCTAATTGTCTGTTCTTGTGCCAGTACCAGACTGTCTTGATTATAGTGTACTTGTAGTATACTTTAATATCAGGTAATGTGGTCCCTCCAAATTTGTTCTTCTTTCTCAGGATTGCTGAGGCTATATGGGGTCTTTTTAAATTCTATGTAAATTTTTGGACTATTAGTTCTACATTTGTGAAATATGCCATTGGTATTTTAATAAGAATTGTGTTCAACCTATAGATTGCTTTGGGTGGTATGCACATTTTAATAAAAAATATTCCAATCCATGAACACATTATATGCTTCCATTTACTTGCATCTTCCACAATGTTTTCTTCAGTGTTCTATAGCTTTTTGAGTACCAGTCTTTTACATCCTTGGTTAAATTTGTTTCTATGTACTTTTTTTTTGTTGTTGTTATAGTAAATGAGATGTTCTTTCTTAGCTTCTCTTTTTGATGCTTCATTGTTGGTGTACTACAATGTCATTGATTTCTGAATATTGACTTTGTATCCTCCTATTTTGCCATATTCACTTATTAAGTTGAGTAATTTATTGGTGGAGACTATAGGGTTTTCTGTGTACACTATTGTGTCATCTACAAATGGGTTTTACTTCCTCCTTTTTAATGTGGATGCCTTTTATTTCTTATTCTTGGATAATATATGGGACTAGAAATTCAAGTACTATATTGAGTAAGCATGGTGAAAGCAGACAATATTTTCTTGTTCCTGATCTGAAGGGAAATTCTTTTAGTTTTTGCCCTCTGAGTGTAAGGTGATCAAGTAGGTTTCTCATATATGGCTTTTATTGGGTTGAAATATGCTGCCTCTATTTCATCTTTACTGAGTATTTTTTTTTATCATGAATGGGTGTGGGATTTTGTCAAATGCCTTTTGTGCATTTTTTTTATTTGATCATGTGATTTTGGTCTTTCATTTCAATTATGTGATGTACTTCATTTATTGATTTGTGAATGTTGTACCATCCTTGCATCTCTGGAATATATCTCACTTGATTGTCATGTATGACCTATTTGATGTATTGCTGGATCTGGATTGATAATATTTTGTTGAAGATTTTAGCATCTATATTGATCAGAGATATTGGCCTGTAATTTTCTTTCTTTGTTGTGTTTTTACCTGGTTTTGGAATTAAGATAATACTGGCCTTGTAAAAAGAGTTTGGGAGTCCTCCTTCTTGAATATTTGGAATAGTTTGAGAAGAATAGGTATTAGTTCTTCTTCAAATGTTTTGGTAAATTTTGCCTGTGAAACCATATGGTCCGGGACTTTTGTATGCTGGGAGTTTTTTGATTATTGCTTCAATTTCTCTGTTTGTTTTCAGTCTGTTCAGTCTTTCTGCTTCTACTTGATTTAGTTTTGGGAGATTGTATGTTTCCACAAATTCTTCCATTTTGCCTAGGTTGTCTAATTTTTTTGGCATATAGATGTTCATAGTAATTTCTTACAAAGCTTTCTATTTCTGTGGTATCAGTTGTTGCTTCTCCTCTTTTGTTTCTTATATTTATTTGGGTCCTCTCTCTTTCTTAGTGAGCCTGGTAAGACATTTGTCAATTTTGTTTATCTTTTCAAAGAACCAGCTCCTGGATTTATTAATCCTTTGAATTTCATTTTAGTCTCTATGTCATTTAATTCTGCTCTAATCATGATTATTTCCTTCCTTCTACTCACTCTGGGCTTTGTTCACTGTTTTTCCTTTAGTTCTTTTACATGTCGGGTTAGGTTGTTTATTTGAGATGTTTCTGTCTTATTTAGGTAGGCACATATTGCTGTGAACTTCCCTCAGGACTGCCTTTACTGTGTCCTGAAGGTTTTGTGTTGTGTGTGTTCATTTTCACTTATTTCTAGATACTTTTTTATTTATTTCTTGATTTCATTGTTAACCCATTTATTATTCAACAGTTATTCAGCCTCCATGTATTTGAATATTTTTGAGTTTCTTCTTGAGGTTGGTTTCTAATTTCAAGATATTGTGATCCAAGAGGATGTTTGATATGATTTCAATTTTCTTTAATTTGTTAAGTGTTGTTTTTTGTCCTACTGTGTGGTCCTTCTTTGAAAATTATCCATGTCAATTAGGAAAGAGAGTGTACTTTGCTTCTTTGAAGTGAAATATTTTGTAAATATCAATTAAGTGCATCTGATCTAGAGTGTTGTTCAATGCCACAATATCCTTGTTGATTCTTTGTTTGGAATACCTAACCATTGTTGAAAGTGGGGTGTTAAACCCCCTATGATGAATATATTTTTGTCAATATCCTTCTTAAAGTCCTCCAAAATTTTCCTTATGTACTTAGGTGCTGCTATGTTGAATGCATATATATTTACAAGGGTTACATCCTCTTGTTGGACAATTCCCTTCACTATTAGATAGTGACCTTCTTTGTCTCTTATGTCCTCATTTTTGAAGTCTATCTTCTCTGATACAAGTATTGCTACCCTAGCTTTTGTTTCATGTTCATTTGTATGGATAGAATTTTTTTCCAACCATTTACTTTCAGCTGGTGTAACTCATTTGTTCTGAGGTTGGTCTCTTGTAAACAGCATATTTGTGCGTCATATTTCCTTATCCATTCAACTACCCTATGTCTTTTGATTAGAGCATTTAATCCATTTACAGCTAAAGTTATTATCGATAAGTATTTAAATATTGCCATTTTCCCCTTTGTACCTGTGTTGCTTTCTCTCTCTCTCTCTCTCTCTCTTCTTCATATTAAAGCAGTTCCTTTAGCATCTCTTTCAGTGCTGTTTGGTAGACATGTAGCCTTTTAACAATCTTTTGTCTGGGAAGCTCTTTATTTCACCTTCAGCTTTAAATGAGAGTATTGCTGAATGTATTAGTCTTGGTTGCAAGTCCTTGTTTTTCATTACTTGGATATTTTGTGACAATCCCTTTTGGCTTGTAGTGTTTCTGTTGAGAAATCAGCTGATAGCCTTATTGGAGCTCCCTTGTATATTACTTCCTGTTTCTCCCTTGTTGCCTTTAAGATACTTTATTTGTCTTTGAATTTTGTCACTTTCATTATGATGTGTCTTGGAATGAGCCTCTTTGGGTTCATCTTGATTGGGACCCTCTGTGCTTCCTGGACTCATGTGACTTTTTCACTAACCAAGTTAGGGAATTTTTCTGTCATTACTTTTTCAAACAAGTTTTCTATCCCTTGTTCCTTGTCTTCTCCTTCTGATATTCCTATGTTGTGAATGTTGATACTTTTCATGTTGTCCTGAAGCTCCCTTAAACTATCCTCATCCTTTCTGAATATTTTTTCATCTTGTTACTCTGACTGGGTTTTTGTTTTTTTGTTTTTTTTTTTACCTTCTCTTCTAGATGGTTGATTCAGTCCTCTGCTTCATCTAACATGGTTTTAATTCTTTCTTTTTCTCTCTTTCTCTCTCTTTTTATTGTTGTTTAAATACAGTTGTCTCCATTTCCCCCCCCCAGCACTCCTCCACACCTCCGCTTTTAATTCCTTCTAATGTATTGTTCATTTCTGGTATTGTGTTCTTCATTTCCTCCTGGTTCTTATTCATAGTTTCTATGTATTTTTTTCATGCTGCTGTAGTTCCCACCAAGTTTCTTGTAGTTCCCATAAAGTTCCTTGTAGTTCCCATAAAGTTCCTTGTAGTTCTCACTGAGTTCCTTGAGCATCTGTGTTACAGTATTTGAACTCTGTGTGATAGATTGTTGGTCTCAAATTCATTTAGCTCTTTTTCTGGGAATTCCCCCTTTCCTTTCAGTTAGGGGTTGCTTCTTTGTCTCCCCATTTTAGGTGACTCTTCGTGTTTATTTCTGCATCTCAGATTGCTCTGCTTTGACTGCTTGTCTTTGTGTGGTTGCCTTATGTGGTAGGAGTTTTGTGGGACTCAATGGTGCAGTCTCTTTGATCACCTGATGTGAATGCTCTAAGGATGCCTTTTATTCAGTTAACATGGGCTTTCTTGTTGTAACTGGTCTTTGCTTATTGATGATTCATTTGTTGGTAGGTTCTCCCCTCCAGCTGGCTTACTGAGAGTCACAACCCCTACAACGTCTTGTATGCTCTTTTACAGGTGCTGGCAGAATAGAACAAAACTGCCCAGAAAACCAAATCCATGCCAGCAAAAATTTCCCTGTACCACATGAGCAATGTCAACAACTGAGATGACTAATAAAGGTGGAAAAGATTAAGAATATTATAAGATAGGAAAAAGATAATATGAGATGTCTAAAGGAGAGAAAAATAATTTTGAGAGGGAAGAGGAATGAGAAATAATAAGAGTAGGGAATAGAAACAAGATGAATAAAGGGGGAAATAGAATTTAAAATGTAAGTTCAAAAGGGTGATGGCAAAATGGAGTAAGAAAAGCGAAGAGTATAACATGAGGTTTGAGGAAAAATTAAAGAAATAGTGAACCAATAAGAACAAAATTGAATAAAAAACACAACAGGGTCAATAACAATGACAGACAAGCAAAGATTAATAAAGGTGGAAAGAAAATAAGAATATTAACAGAAAGTGAAAAGAGAATATGAGATATCTACAATAAAGAAAAATGATTTTGAGACTACAAGGGGAGGAGAAATAATAAGAATAAGGAATGGAATTCAGGCTAAGAGGGAAAAATAAAATTCCAAACTCAAATAAGCAAGGGCAGGTAGAAGGCAAAATGGAGTAAGACAAAGGGAGAGTAACCTGTGACATTTGAAATAAAAAAATAGTGAACAAATAAGAACAAAATTGAAGAAAACCAACCACAACCACAATATCTTTCTTAAACATTCAATGATTAACAAAGCGGAAAGAAAATTAGATTATTATAATAAAGGGGAAAAGAATGTGAGCTAAAGGAATTAAAAATGACTTTGTGAGGATAAGGGGAGGAGGTATAGGAAGAGTAAGGAATAGGAACAAGGTGAAGAAAGAGGAAAAATAAAATTTAAAACAAAAATAAGAAAGGGCAGGAAGAAGGCAAAATGGAGTAATACAAGGGAAGGGTACAATGTGAGACTTGAAATAAAAATAAAATAAAAATATAAACAAAAAGAATAAAAAATAAAAGACAAATAGTGAATTACAATACAATTGAAAAAGAAATGTTGAAAGGGCATGTTGAAGAAAAAATTAACACAAACTCTGAGGAAGAACTAGGTGGAATTCATGTCAGCAGAGTGTGGTGTTTGCTTTCTGACATCTCTTTCTGGACCCACCTCTGGCTTTTTATCAGCTCAAGGTGCAGGGGTGGGTTGCCCAACTTCTGGCAGAAACACATGTATCACCTTCTGCCTCTAGACGGGGCTTCTATTGTGATCAGGAGGTGGGATTCCTGGGTCTTCCCTGGGAGGCATTGTTCAGTGTTCTAGGAGAATTGTGAAAGTGTCCCCCTTGTCCCTGTACCACCCTTGATCTGTCCCATCTTAGTTCCAATAATGTATGGTTTCTGATGAACTAGCTATCTGATTCAAGGAAGGAGCCAATCTGTGTAACAGCATCCACTTTCCTGCTTGGTGCCAGTGGCAGTTCTATATGAGAGCTGAGGCTAGGCAGGGCCCTGATTCCCCCTTGCTGCACTAATTTCTGATCTCCCTGCCTTACTGGCCTCAGTGGAATATGGCCCTCAGACCTGGTGTGTTTTGTTTCCCTGAGAGAGGTACAAAATGGGCCCTTTTGGTATTTCTCTTCCTGTCTTTCTCCTGTGAATATGCACCCTGAAGGGGGTTCTTGCACTTGTCCTGTCTGTTTTGCAGAGCTTCCCCATTTGGTGGGTGCTTACAATCCTGCAGGAGGAAGGGGCTGGGTACATACTTCCTTTCCCAGAAGTTTGAACTCTGCCAGGGGAGTGGGTACTGCCTGGCTGTAAATAATCTCAAGCACTCAACTCCCATCCATCCAGTTCTCAGCCCACTGCCCTCACAGTAGACACAGTCCCAAATTTTCCGAGCTTGCTAACCACACTGGGCCTCAGCCCAGAAATTCCCTTGCATGGGAATTTCTGATCTCTCTGCCCAGCTATATTGAGTGGGAGCAACTGCACTTTCACTCTTTTCCCTTTGCTACCTGGGCAGCTGCACACATGGGCCTCTGCTCAGCATGCTTCAGCTCCCCTTTTAAAAAGCCTCTCTGTGACACACCCACCACAGTACTGAGTCACTCTCTGATTCTCCACTCACACTACCTCTCCAAAAAAACAAAAGTCTCTCATAGTCATGGAGGGCCACAGCCTGCTGCCCCTGACCCAGTTGCATCTGCTGATCCTTTTGAGACATAGAGTCTCTCTCTCTGACACACTCTCTGTTGGCATTGGGCGCTGCAGCTATGGACATGGTACTCGCTCTGTGTGTGTAGCCTGGATCTACCCAAATCCGTATACCCTCTCAAGTCACTTCTGGCCTAGGTCTGAGGGTTCCCCGCCTTGGGAGTGAAGGGAATCACACTAAGATTCCATTGATTGTTCAGGTTATTTGTTGGAAGATCAGCTGAAAACCTGAGTTGGGGGCATGAGCAAGTTAATACATTCATCTATTGATGGGTACTTGAGTTCTATGTGATATAACTTACATATGGAAAACAATAAGTATTCAGCACAAACTATACTTTGAATTTTTTAATTTAATCTTAAATGGCCTAGTAATATGTGGTAAGATAATTTCTTATAATGCTGGACATGGGCACTGAATCCCAGCTCTCAGGCATGTTATCATGATTGTAAACAAGTAATAATCTACAGTGTAGTATGTTGCCAACATTTTTTCAATATTGTGTTCAGAACATGTTTAAGGTAGGCTTGGTTAAGCTATGATGTTGAGTAGGTTTTATATATTGAATGCATTTCAACTTACAATATTTTCAATTTAAAATGGATTCATCAAGACATAACCCTATTATAAGCTGAGGAGTATTTGTACACCAGCTGTTGGCAAAGATGGGAGAAACTGGAACTCTTGAGACATTGTTATTGGTGGGATTGAAAAATGGCACAAAGCCTTGAAAAGCCCTTTTGTAATTTCTCAAAGTGGTAAACACTTCACATACCACATGGGCCAAGCTATTCCTACATATTTACTCAAGAGAAAAGAAAGAATATGCTCATAAAAAGATTTATGTATATACATGAATATTTATAGCAACATTATTTGTTATAGGTAAAAATTGGAAAAAGCTCAAGTGTCCATCAATGGAGAAGTGAATGGATTAACAAATTGTGATATGTCTATACAAGGAAATAATAGAAAAAGGAATTAACTACTTGAAATACAACAGCATAGATGAGTATCAAATAATTATATTTAGTGAAATAAGGCATACCAAAAACTGCATGTTTTGTTTATATAAAATTGTAGAAAATCTAATCTATAGTGACATAAAGTAAGGTAGTAGTTGCTGGGATGGAGGTGGTATGATGGAAGAGTTAGGATGGGTTGATTACAGTCATGCATATGGAAACTCTGGGGTAATGGATGTGTTCATTCTCTTGATTGCAGCTGTAGTTTTATGGGTATGTAAGTATGTCCAAAACTTAGCAAATTGTACAATTTAAAAACTTGCAGTTTATTGAATGTTCATTATACCTCAATAAAGCTGTTTTAGAAATAAAAAACTTCTTAAATAGTTTACTCAAAATCTGTACATTTTATCTTAAAAATTATACTTCAATCAAGTTGTTATAACTTTTATAAACAAAAAGATTGATAACCACTGTTGGCATTTAGACATATACTTTTTAGTCTGTTTTCTATGCACATCCACGAAGATGGGCATATTTTACAGACACATTATATATATACTATTTTAAATTTGATTTTTCATCTTATTCATTGAGAATATTGCTTCTGGGATCCAAGATGGAGGCATAGGTGGTTGCACTGTACCTCCTCGTGCAACTAAAACTAAGGACAACCAGAATTTACTAACAAAAACCAACCAGAACAGAGAGAAATAAACTAAATGGAAGTCTGAACACCATACATCCAGGCCGGTAAAGATGGGGAAAATCAGAGGCCTACAGAGATGGGTCGAGGGGTACCAGCAGGAAAAATAGGTGCCTGGCAGACGTGCGCACTGGGCTCAGACTGCGGACTGCAGCTGACGGACTGGTGGCAAACCCTGGGTGCGGGAGGCAACCAGCAGACCCAGTGAGGCGCGCAAGGCAGCTGGCTGTCTGCAGCCGCACATTCCCGTGCAGAACTTAACGAAAAACGGGCAGCGTGACACAGACCTCGCATCCCAGGGACCCAGTGACAGGTAACAAAGCCTTGAAGGCACCCATTGAAAACATCTGTGGAAGTTGAAGCTGGGAGATTCAGCCTCACAGGAGGCTCCTTGGAGAAACCCACAGAGTCCGAGAGAGTGCGCAAGCCCACCCACCCGAAAGCCAGCACCAGAGGGGACCAATTTGCTTGTGGTAAGCGGGAAGGGGGACTGGAGTCCGGGAGAGAGTGGAGTGGGTGCCATTGTTCCCTCTCGGACCCCGCCCCCACATACAATGTCACAAACCAGCGACTGAGGTGCCCCGCCCTGGGGAACACCTAAGGCTCCGCCCCTCATATGTAACAGGTGCTACCAGACCAAAGGAAAAAATAAAATAAAATTAAAAAGATGGCTCAAACAGAGTTAAAAGCCCAGAGCCAATTTTTTTAAGCGACCGAGAAATAGCCAACCTATCAAATGCACAGTTCAAAGCACTGGTGATCAGGATGCTCACAGAATTTGTGGACTTTGGTCATAAATTAGATGAAAAAATGCAGATTACAATAAGTGAAATGAAGAAAAATGTACACAGAACCAAGAGTGATGGAAAGAAAACTGGGTTTCAAATCAATGGAAGGGACCAGAAGGAGGAAAGGAACAATTAAACAGAAAAGAATGAAGAAACAAGAATTCAAAAAAATGAGGAGAGGCTTAGGGACCACCAAGACACCTTTAAACGTTCCAATATCTGAATTACAGGGGTACCAGAAGGGGAAGAGGAAGAGCAACAAGTGGAAAAGTTATTTGAACAAGTAATAAAGGAGAACTTCCCCAATCTGGCAAGGGACTTCCAGGAAGTCCAGCAAGCTCAGAGAGTCCCAAAGAGGTTGGACCCAAGGAGGAACATGCCAAGCCACATCATAATTACATTAGCCAAGATAAAAATGAAGGAGAGAATTCTAGAAGCAGCAAGAGATAAGGGGACAGTTACCTACAAAGGAGTTCCCATCAGACTGTCAGCTGATTTGTCAAAAGAGATCTTGCAGGCAAGAAGGGGCTGGAAAGAAGTATTCCAAGTCATGAAAGGCAAGGACCTACATCCAAGAATACTCTATCCAGCAAAGCTTCATTTAGAATGGAAGGGGAAATAAAGTGCTTCTCAGATAAGGCCAAGTTAAAGGAGTTTGTCATCACCAAGCCCTTATTATATGAAATGTTAAAGGGGCTTATCTAAGAAAAAGAAGATAAAAAATATGGACAGTAAAAAAGACATCAAACTCACAGTAAGTAACAAGCACACCTAAAACAAAAGCAAACTAAGCAAACAAAGAGAACAGGAGCGGAACCACAGAAATGGAGATTACATGGAGGGTTAGCAACAGGGAAGTGGGAGGAGGAGAGAGGGAGGAAAAGATATAGAGAATAAGTAGCATAGACAATAGGTAGAAAATAGGGGGAGGGCAGGAATGGTGTGGGAAATGTAGAAGCAAAAGAACTTATGACACATGGACATGAACTAAAGGGGGGGAATGTGGGTGGGGGCGGCAGGGGGAGGGGAGTGGAGGGGGAGTATGGGACAAGTGTAATATCATAATCAATAAAATATATTTAAAAAATAAAACTTAGCCCTGGCTGGTGTAGCTCAGTGGATTGAGCGCGGGCTGGGACCCAAAGTGTCCCAGGTTCGATTCCCAGCCAGGGTACATTCCTGGGTTGCAGGCCATAACCCCCAGCAACCGCACATTGATGTTTCTCTCTGTCTCTTTCTCTCTCTCTCTTTCTCTCTCTCCCTCCCTTCCCTCCCTAAAAATAAATAAATAAATAAATAAATAAATAATAAAAAATAAATAAAACTTAAAAAAAGAGAATATTGCTGCTAATAAATGTAAATTGACACAATTTTTATAATGGCTATATAACATTATATTCTATCTATGTAGTATAGTATATTCACCAGTTCCACTATTTTAACATTTGTTTAAAATATTTTAGTATTATATACAAAACTAGAATGAACATCCTTGTCCATATAGCCTTGCATTTTTTTTAATCTTCACCCAAGGACATGGGTATTGACTTTAGAGAAGAGAAAAGGCAGAAAGAAAGGGAGAGAAACATTGAAATGAGAGGAAATATGGATCAGTTGTCTCTCCTACATGCCTCCACTGGGGGAATGGTAAACCGAACTCACAGCCTAGGCATGTGCCCTGAATAGGAATTGAACCTGTAACCTTTCTATGTACAGGACAATGTTCCAAAAACTGTAACTGCACTGGCCAGGGTTACCTTGCCATATTTATATTATTTTTCTCATGATTTTTATGTCAAAGAACATTCTCTTTTTTCATTTAGGGCTTTTGATACATACTGTCAAATAATCATTCTTAAAGGGTATAGTAACTTTTATTCCTGCCAGAAATATATGAAGGGCCTTTTTCATGCTCAGTCACCACTGAGTATATTCATTTTTTCTTGGCAAATCTAATGTGTGAAAATTGGTTACTTCACAGTTAGTTTAAATTATACTTCTTTTAATAATATTGAAGATGAATATTTGAAATATTTTATTAGGCATTTGTATTTCTTTTTTACAATTTGTTCCTGTCCTTGTCAATTTCTCTGTTAAGGTATTGTTTTTCTTATTTATTTAAAATAATCATTTTTTTAATATTAAAGACATTATCCCTTTGTCATGCATGTTTCAAGGTATTTTTTCTCTTTGGATGTTGTCTTATCCTTTAACTTGTCTTCTGTCATTTAAAATCTTTTAATTTTATATTCTATTTTTAACTTTAGTGCAGATGTCCTCATTTTCCTTCATTTGCCCATCTACACCCAGTGCTGTCCTCTTCTCTCTGGCCTTCACAACACTGTTGTCTGTGTCTATAGGTTATTCATACATGTTCTTTAGCTAATCCAATTTATATTGTAGATGCAAAACTTTGTGTTGAAATACAGAAGTCATATTTTATCATCTTCTATCTTTCATGATACCTCATGTTGTACTTATTTGACATTCATAAATAATAGAGTGTCTGGAACTATACATGTAGAGTACTAGGAACAGTGCCTGGTATATAGTAAGTGCTCAATAAATTTTAACTACTACCATTATTATCATCATTATTAAGTTAAAAGATGAGTCTGATGATCTGAGAAATGAGATAGTGAAATCAAATAAACAAATAAGGCTCCATTGTGTAGCTTCTGCAGAGAAAGGGACATAAAGTTGATTTCATACGAATTCTTAAACCATTGACTCTTTCCTTTGCTCACTTTACATGAAGATTGAATGACTTAATCTTTGGGGCTAAGTCTAATTGTCTGTCCTTTATGCTTACAAATATACCCTCAATCTTCCTCTGGATGTGATAATTTCAATGGAATAGTTTGGTAAAATAAAGATTTCCTAATAGTTGAACATGAGTGTAGGGAAAAAATTTCAAACATCATACATACCTTTCCAACTGCTGTAGCTACAGGCATCATACAGAGTGAGAGTATACGGAGATGGTAAAGATGCTATAAACAGGAATCTGCAGCAATTCCCAAGCAGCTGAAGGAAACTGAAACCAGAGTAATACTATAAGGCAGAAAAAAATTTATATACAAGATCGGCAGAAGTAAGTGTACAATAGTGAGTATGTAGAACAGGATTTATTCTTCTATTATTTGTTAATTATTGTATTACTTATTTGTATTAAATCTGTAAATATACTTTTGCCTACCACTTTATATCAGGAATGGTAGCATGTGACTGGGGTAGGTGAGAGATAGTTACAATTGCCCATCTTTCTCCAGCAGTAAAATACTGGGTAGGGATGAGTCCTTATCATGTCATATTTTTCCTTAAGCCAAACTACATGCAGATGTTCAAAGTATACAGTACATGAATTTGAAATGTGGTATAATGAATACAACATATTAAGTCAATTTGTTTATTTTATGAATAAGTTTGGAGTAAAAGTAATGCTGGAAATGGATAGCTGGATGAAATATAACATTGCAGCATTTAATTATAATGAAAGAATGTGCTCTACCAAGATTAATGAAACAATTAGAGGCACACTGAGACAAAAAAAAAGGCCCAAATGAAAGGATAAATCAAAGCTCCAGAAGAAATACAACAAAGTGATGAAGAGCTAGCCAACCTATCAGATGCACAGTTCAAAACACTGGTAATCAGGATGCTCACAGAATTGGTTGAGTATGGTCACAAAATAGAGGAAAAAGTTAAGGCTGTGAAAAGTGAAATAAAGGAAAATGCACAGGGAACCAACAGTGAAAGGAAGAAAACTGGGACTCAAATCAATGATTGGGAGCAGAAGGAAGAAATTACATTCAACCAGAACAGGATGAAGAAAGAGGAATTCAAAAAAATGGGGAAAAGCTTAGGAACCTCCAGGACAACTTTAAACACTCCAACATCTGAATCATAGGGGTGCCAGAAGGAGAAGAGAAAGAAATTGAAAATTTATTTGAACAAATAATGAAGGAGAATTTCTCTAATATAGAACATAAAATAGACATCCAGGAAGTCCAGGAAGCCCAAAGAATTTGAACTCAAGGAAGCACACACCAAGGCACATGATAATTATATTACCCAAGATTAAAGATAAGTAGAGTATTTTAGAAGCAGGAAGAGAAAAGGAGACAGTTACCTACAAGAGAGTTCCCATAAGACTATCAGCTGATTTCTCAAAAGAAATCTTGCACGTGAGAAGGGGCTGGAAAGGAGTATTCCAAGTCATGAAAGGCAAGGACCTATATCCTGGATTCCTTTATACAGCAAAGCTATCATTTAGAATGGAAAGACAGATAAAGTTCTACCCGAATAAGGTCAAGTTAAAGGAGTTCATCATCACCAAGCCCTTATTATATGAAATGTTAAAGGGACTTATCTAAGAAAAAGGTCAAAACTATGAACAGTAAAATGACAAGCTCACAACTATTAACAACCACACCTAAAACAAAAATAAATAAACTAAGCAAACAACCAGAACAGGAACAGAACCACAGAAATGGAGATCACATGGGTAGTTAACAAAGGGGAACTGGAGGGGGGGGAAGGAGGAAAAGGTACTGTGAATAAGAAGCATAAATGGTAGGTACAAAATCAACAGGGGGAGGTTAAGAATAGTATGGGAAAGCGAGAAGCCAAAGAACTTATATGTACAACCCATGGACATGAACTAAGAAGGGGGATTCAGGTTGGAGGGGGTCACAGGGAAGAGGGGAATAAAAGTGGGGAAAATGGGAAAACTGTAATAGCATAATCAATAAAATGTGCTTGAAAACAAGAAAATTAAAGAAATCTTGGAAGACTAATAACATTTGCATAAAATTGAGATGTGTACTTTATTGCACATAATGATGCATTTAGTGCATTGTACAAATATGAGGTTTTACTTACAACAGAGAGAAGTGATCACATAGGAATCTCTTCTAAAAATATGGTCTTATAGGTCAGATAACCCCAATGGTTTATCATATAATCCAACCTGGGCAATGCTCGGTTACAATGCTCCCATGCTTTCAACTCACTACATGAAATGCTAGTATGGTGCTTCTCTTGTTTTTGCCCCTTTCGTAATTTCTGATGAACTCTCAGAGGTTTCTCCATTTTCTGATTAGAGCAGCAGCTGTCCCTGCTGGTTTGTTTGAAAGGCATAATAGTGCTCACCACAAAAAGTTTGGACTTAGACTGTAAATGAAAATGACCTGCAAATGAACTTTAATTCATTTTTTGTTGCTTTGCATTTCTTTCCCTTCAATTAGGATAAGGTTGATGAGAAAATATGAAGAGAACACGTGATGTTTCAAGAACTTCTTAGGCCCCACTGTCCTTGACATCTAATTGCCTGTAACTCATTGCTGACCATCCTGTACTTTTTGAAAATTTGTTCTCTTTAATTCCTTTACACTGTATACTGCACTGTGCTCATCCTACCTCTCTCACCACCACTTTGTCTTCTCTATCTCCTTTTTTCCATTTTAAAAAAAATTACTTGTTGTTCAAGTACAGTTTTCTGCCTTTTGCTCCCATCCCATCCCACCCCTCCAGCATTCCCCACCTCCATCCCATTTCCAACATGTGTCCTTTATACTTGTTCCTATAAACCCTTATCCTTTTCCCCTCATATTCTCTCCCCACTCCCCTCTGGTCACTGTCAGCCTGTTCTCTATTTCAGTGTCTTTGGCTATATTTTGCCTATTTGTTTGTTTTGTTATTTAGATTCCTATTAAAGGTAAGATCATATGGTATTTGTCTTTCACTGCCAGGCTTATTTTGCTAGGCATAATTCTTTCCAGTTCCATCCATGCTTTTGCAAAGGGTAGGAGCTGCTTCTTTCTTTCTGCTGCATAGAATCCCACTGCGCAAATGTACCATGGTTTTTTGATCCATTCATTTACTGATGGGCACCTAGGCTGCTTCCAACACTCGGCTATTATAAACTGTACTGCTATGAACATTAGGGTGCATAGGTTCTTTTGGATTGGTGTTTCAGGGTTCTTAAGATATAATCCTAGCAGTGGAATTGCTGGGTCAAAAGGCAGATCCAGTTTTAGTTTTCTGAGAAACTTCCATACTGTTTTCCATAGTGGATGTATCAGTCTGCAGTCCCACCAATGGTGTACTAGGGTTCCCATTTCTCTACAACCTCTCCAACTCTTGTTGTTTTTTGCTTTGTTTATGATGGGCATTTTGACTGGTGTGAAGTGGTACCTCATTGTGGTTTTAATTTGCATCCCTCTGATAGCTAGTAATACTGAGCATCTTTTCATGTGACTCTGGATCCTCTGTATGCCCTCCTTGGAGAAGTGTCTGTTCAAGTCCTTTGCCCATTTTTTACTTGGGTTGCTTGTCTTCTCAGAGTGGAGTCACATCAGTTCTTTATATATTTTGGAGATTAAACCCTTGTCTGAGGTATCAGTGGCAAATATGTTTGCCCATATAGTTCATTCCCTTTTTATTTTGATACTGTTTTCTTTAGCCGTGCAAAAGCTTTTTATTTTGATGAGATCCCACTTGTTTATTCTTTCCTTTATGTCCCTTGTTCTAGGGGAAATATCAGTGAAACTGTTGCTGTGTGAAATATCTGAGATTTTCCTGCCTATGTTCTCCTCTAGGGCTTTAATAGTGACAGGGCTTATATTTAAATCTTTTATCCACCTTGAATTTATTTTTGTGTGTGGTGTAAGTTGGTGCTTGAGTTTCACTCTTTTGCACGTAGCCGTCCAGTTCTCCCAACACCATTTGTTGAAGAAGCTATTTTTACTCCATTTTATGTTGCTGCCCCCTTTGTTGAATATTAATTGACCATAGAGACTGGTGTTTATTTCTGGGCTCTTTGTTCTGTTCTATTGGTTTATGTGCCTGTTCTTATGCCAGTACCAGGCTGTTTTGATTACAGTGGCCTTGTAATACAGTTTAGTAACAGGTATTGGGATCCCCCCCACTTTTTTCTTCTGTCTCAAAACTGCTGAGGCTATTGGGGTTGTTGTTTATGGTTCCATATGAATTTTTGAAGGATTTGTTCTAGATCTGTGAAAGATGTCATTGGTACTTTAATAGGGATTGCATTGAATCTGTAAACTGCTTTGGGTAGCTCGGACATTTTGATGATGTTACTTCTTCCGATCCATGAACACGATATATTTTTCCATTTGTCTGTGTCTTCCTTGATTTCTTTATTCCGTGTTGTATAGTTTTCTGCATACAGGTCTTTTACCTCATTGGTTAGGTATATTCCCAGGTATTTTATTTTTCCTGTTGCTATATCAAATGGGATTTTTTTCTTGATTTCTGCTTCTGATGTTTCATTGTTGGTATACAAAAATGTCTTTGATTTCTGGATATTGACTTTATATCCTGCTGTTTTCCCAAATTAATTTATTTGCTTGAGCAGTTTTTTGGCCGAGTCTGTAGGATTTTTTATATACACGAATGTGTCATCTGTGCAAAATGACAGCTTTGTTTCCTCCTTTCTAATTTGGATGCATTTTATTTCCTTTTCTTCTCTGGTCATCGAGGTTAAACTTCGAATTCTGTATTGAATAGAAATGGTGAAAGTGGACAACCTTGTCTTGTTCCTGATCTTAGTGGAAAAGATTTTAGTTTTGCCCATTGAGTATGGTGTTGTCTATAGATCTCTCATATATGGCCTTTATAATGTTGAGGAATGCTCTCTATATTCCCACTTTGGTGAGTGTTTTTATCATAAATGGGTGCTGTACCTTATGAAATGTTTTTTTCCACATCTGTCCATATGATCATGTGATTTTTGTCTTTGGTACTGTTTCTGTAATATATTACATTTATTGATTTGCAAATACCGTACCATCCTTGCATCCCTGGGATGAATCCCACCTGGTCATTGTGTGTGATGTTTTTAATGTATTGTTGGATGTGGTTTGCCAATATTTTGTTGAGAATTTTAGTGTCTATGTTTATCAGTGATATTTACCTGAAGTTTTCTTTCTTTGTTGTGTCTTTATCTGGTTTTGGGATTAGGATGATGCTGGCTTCCTAAAAAGAGTTTTGGAGTCTTCCATCATTTTGGATTTTTTGGAATAGTCTGTGAAGAATAGGGGTTAGCTCTTCCTTAAATGCTTTGTAGAATTCTCCTGTGAAACCATCTGGTCCAGGGCTTTTGTGTTTTGGGAGTTTTTTTTATTACTGCTCCAGTATCATCTGCTGTTATTGGTCTATTCAGGCTTTGTGCTTCTTCTTCATTGAGGTTTGGAAGATTATATTTTTCTAGAAATTTGTCCATTTTACCTAGGTTTTCAAATTTCTTGGCATACAGTTGTTCATAGTAATTTCTTACAATCCTTTGTATTTCTGTGGTGTCAGTTGTAATCTCTTCTCTTTCATTTCTGATTGTGTTTATTTGGGTTTTCTCTCTTTTTTCTTGATGAGTCTGCTTAAAAGCTAGTCCATTTTGTTTATCTTTTCAAAGAACCAGCTCTTGGATTCATGGATCCTTGGAATTGTTCTTTTAGTTTCTATGTCTTTTAATTCTGCTTTGATCTTGGTTATTTCCTTCATTCTACTTGCCCCAGTCTGTCTTTATTGTTTTTCCTCGAGTTCTTGTAGACCTAGAGTTAGGTTATTTGTTTGAAATGTTTCTATCTTTTTTAGGTAGCCCTGTATTGCTATGAACTTTCCTCTCAGAACTGCCTTTGCTGTGTCCCATAAGTTTGGGGTGTTGTGAGTTCGTTTTCATTTCTTTCCAGAAACCTTTTGATTTCTTCCCTAATTTCATTCTTGACCCATTCATTGAGTAATAGCATGCTATTCAATCCCCATGATTTTTAGTGTTTTTTTTTTTTTTCCTTTGGGTTGTTTTCTAGCTTCAGTTCCTTGTGGTCAGAGAAAATGCTTGGTATGATTTCAATTTTCTTGAATTTGTTGAGGATTGTTTTGTGTCTTGTCATGCGGTCTATCTTTGAAAATGTTCCACGTGCATTTGGAAAGAATGTGTATTTAGCTTCTTTGGCATGAAGGGCTGTATATACATATATCGGTTAAGTATATTTCATCTAGGGCATTGTTCAATGCCACAATATCTTTGTTGATATTTTTTTTGGAAGATCTGTCCATTTTTAACAGTGGGGTGTTCAAATCCCCCACTATAATTGTGTTGCTGTCAGTATCTTTGTTGAAGTCCTCCAAGATTTTCTTTATGTATTTGGGTGCTCCTATGTTGGGTGCTTATACATTTACAGTGTTTATGTCTTCTTGGTGGATTATTCCTTTGAGTATTATGAAATGACCTTCTGGGTCTCTCTTTATGGACCTTTTTTCGAAGTCTATTTTTTTGTGATATGAGTATTGCTACCCTGGCTTTTTTTCCCTTTCTGTTTGCTTGTATAACTTGTTTCCAGCTCTTCATTTTCAGTGTCTGTAGGTCTTTTGTCCTGAGGTGGCTCTCTAATAGGTAGCATATGTGTGGTTCATGCTTTCTTATCCATTCGGCTATTGTATATCTTTTGATTGGAACATTTAGTCCATTTATGTTTAAGGTTATTATTGATAGGTACTAATTCGTTGCCATTTTCATACCTGTGTTTCTTTCTCTCTGTCTCTGTCTCTGTCTCTCTCCCTTTCCTTAAAGTAGTCCCTTTAGCATGTCTTGCAGAGCTGGTTTGGTCGAGGTGTATTCTTTTAAACTTCTTTTGTCTGGGAAGCTCCTTATTTGGCCTTGTATCTTGATTGAGAGCCTTGCTGGGTAAAGTAGCCTTGGTTGCAGGCCTGTGGTTCTCAGGACTTGGAATAGTTCTTGCCAATCTCTTCTGGCTTTGAGCATTTCCATTGAAAAGTCAGCTGCTAACCTTATCAGGGCTCCCTTATATGTTACTTCCTCTTTCTCCCTTGCTGCTTTTAAGATTCTCTCCTTGTCTTGGAATTTTGCCTTTTTAATTATGATATGTGTTGAAATGGGCATCTTTGGGTTCCTCTTGATTGGGACTCTCTGTGTTTCCTGGATTGGTGTGAATTTTTCTTTCATCAAATTAGGGACGTTTTTCAACATTACTGTTTCAAACATGTTTTCTATCCCTTGCTATTCTTCTTCTCCTTCTGGTATCCCTATTATACAGATATTACATTTCATATTGTCTTGCATTTTTCTCAATCCCTCTTCAATTTTTCTGAGCTTATTTTCCTTTTAGTGCTCTTTCTGGGTGTGTTTTTTTCTACTTTGTCTTCCAGCTCATTGATCTGATCTTCTACTTCATTGATACTGCTTTTGATTTCTTCTACTGTATTCTTCAGTTCAGAAATTGTATTCTTCATTTCCTCTTGGCCCTTGTTGACAGTTTCTATTTCCTTTTTGATGTTGATATAGTTTGCAGTGAATTCATTGTAGTTTCCCCTGTAATTTCTGGTAATTCAATGTGAGCTCATTGAGCTTCCTGATAACCATTGCTTTGAACTCAATACCTGATAGTTGAGTTGCCTCTATTCCATTTAGCATTCTTTCTGAGGCTTTCCCCCTTTTTTTCCTTTGTGTATTGTTTCTTTATTTTTCCATTGTTTGTGAGACTCTTCTTGTTAGCCTCAGCTTCTTAAATTGATCTGCCCTGGCTCCCTGGGTTTATGGTGTGAACTTCTTAGAATACCTGTGAAATCAGTGGTGCAGTTTCCTTGATCTCCTGAGCTCACTGGTCTTGGGCTGTAATTTCGATTGACTTTGTGTTTGTCTTTGGGTTTTGATTATTGTTGAGTCTTTCTCTGGTGGGTCCTTCCCACCAGCCGGTTAACTGAGGGTCATTCTGTCCACCACTTCTTGTATTTTGTTGTGCTCGTGAGGCCAGGTTGTGTTCAAACTGGTTCTTCTGTGTATACAAGGTTTTGAGGATTCTCTCTGGGTCTTGGTCAGTTGTTTGCACTGGGTAGTTTCTCCACTATTTAGTAATATTTCCAGATAGGTTCTGGATTGAGGTTTTTGTGGTTTCCACTCTTTCCTTCACCTTCTTCTGTTGTTATCTGTTTGTGGTTCTATTGTTGTTGTGTTTCCTCTTACAGTGTTGTGTTTCCTCTTACCCTGTTGTTCACAGCTTCCACCTGTACTTCTTTTGTGTTCAGTTGCAGGGGGAAGAAAAAATGGTTTAAGGCAGCAGGAGAATATTCTATATTCACAGTAGCAGACCGTAGAGAAGAGATAGGACACACTTTGGCTATGTAGAGTGTTAACTGTGATTTTCCACCAAACTAGCTCCATTTTAGAAAGGATGGAAAGAAGATAAGACTCCTGTTGAGGAGGGAAGGGTTGTGAGGTGGATCTGGAAGGCAGTGAGGTTGTTGAATTCAGATTCTGAGGTAAGATGAGAGTACAAGATAGTAAATAGGTGTAGTGTGAGAGAGAATGGAGTTAACCAGTACAGTAATAGAGTTCAGGAAACTGTGAAGTGGGCTGAAATCTGGGAAAGGTGTTGTGAAGTGTTTACAGTTATATGGTACAGCTATTATTTACAATAATATTAGAGCAACAATCATATGATAGAATATATGTGATCTGGATAATGTGAATAGGGAGTATAGGACCTTGAGTAGTGTGTTAATGGAACACAAGTGATGTGAAGAACAGTAAATTAGCAATACACTCTGAAAGGGAGAACAGAGGAAACCTGTCAAATGATACAGTATAACCAGCCAAGCAAAGAAGACTATACAGAAAGAAGAGGGATACAAAAATACTATTAAAATAAAAGATGTAAGAATAATAAAAATAATAATACAAATATACAATAACTTTCAGGTTCTCTGTAAAGCAAAGTTAAATTTGTCTCACTGTCTCAGCTGTTGTGATGCCCCCTCTTTGGGTCCAACTGTGGTCTTTTCGCAGTTCCAGGTTTTTTGGTCTCACTTGTGGGTATTAAAAAAAGTAGAAGGAAAGAAGAAGAGATAAAATTGGAAAGCAAGGAAGAAGGAATAAAACAAGAAAGAAGGAAAGAGGAAAAAGGAATTGAAGATGAAAAATAATAAAAATTTAAAAAATTACTTTAAAAAAGGCTCTTGTTGTTTTCAAACTGGCAAAACTGGTTTTCCTGGTCTTGCTGGCTACAGCAGGATGAGGGGTGATTGATATGACTTTTCTCCCTTCCCAATCTGCACTCAGTCAGCCTGGAGCGCACTCTCCCCAGAAGTAGCCTGATGTCTCTCCACAGGGCCTTGGATTTTGTATCCAGGATTTCCTCAGAGCTCACTTTCCCTGGGGTTACCGCTGTGGGCTGGGGTGTGGGTATGCATGCCCAGCCAGGCTGTCTCTGGCCCCATGGGTTCGGGTGCACACCCTTCCCGGTGCTATGGGGGTGTGCAGGGCTTCCTACCCTTCCTTGGGAGTGTTTCCTGGCTGGGTGGGGAGGGTGCTAGACTTATTGCTGCAGGAGAATTCACCAAACAGTGTCTCTTTTTTCACTTTTCTTTTTTGAGAAATTCCTCCTATTTGAGCCTGATGCTCAGTACAGTGGCCTGGCCTCTCACACAGCCCAATTCTCCAGCCAGACCGGGGACTATTGGGTTCAGGGCCCCTCACAGCCTGACTCACAACTTTTCCCAACCAGCGTCCACAGACTCCATGGGTGCTCACAGCCCCTGTGTGTTTGCCCTTATTCCTTACTTAGTCCTTATTCCCCTCTCTGAGACTTCAAGCAACCAGGTCTCTCCTGGTGCTGCTTAAACCTTGTTTGGCCAGGAAGGGAGCAGTTGATCCAGTTCTCTCCCAAGGACCCTGTGGCAGATCTGGTGCTCACTGGGCCTTGGGCTGCAGCTGCCCTGGTCCATGTGCTGGTATCTGGAACCTTATTCTCCTGGAGTACTCTCCTTACTGTCTGGTTTTTCAGTGTCTGCTACAATTTTTGGTCTCTTATTTTCATATACGCTGGGTTACTGTTGGCTGTTTGTTCTGTTCCTCCACAGATGGGCTAGGTTTTTCTCCCCTGTGTAGGGGAAAGTGGAATCTGCTCCCTCCTACCTCACTGCCATCTTCCTCAAGAAAAAAAATGTGATACTTAATCAACAAAACAAAATAGTAAGCAACATATAACCAGGGACATGGAAATGGAGAACAAACTAACAGTAACCAGAGGGGATGAAGGAGGGGGATAATAGGAGAAAGAAGGGGAAGGGATGTCAAAGAGCATGAATAAAGGATCCATGGACAAAGACAATCACAGGGGAAAGGTTGAATGTGGGAGGTGGGGTGGGTAGGGTGGGTATAGTAATGGAGGGAGAATGGGGACCACATTAAATGAACAACAATAAAAATAAATAAATACATTAGAAAAAGAATAAGAAAATTATACCCTTTGCAACAACATGAATGGACCTAGAGAATATTATGCTAAGAGAAATAAGCCATTCAGAGAAAGACAAATATGGTACAATTTCACTCATATGTGGACTCTAGTGAACAAACTGAAATAACAAGCAGAGTAGAGACAGACTCATAGATAGAGAGCAGGATGACAGCTCTGGGGTTTTGGGGTTGGAAGGATTGAGCAGAAAGGAAAGAGGGCTCACAGACATGGATATCAGTGAGGTGATTTCAGGGGGTAGTATAACGGGGATAAATGGTAATGGGAAAAGTGCAATAAAAAAGAGAAACAAATCAAGTAAAGAAAAAGACATTGCCAGAGGAAGTAGGGATTGGATGGTGGGAAAGTAAAAATCCTGGAGATTCTTAAGTTAACAGATAAATTCAGGTTAAGGGAGAGGGAGAAGAACATAGAAAGTACATACAGCTTCTGTGGGCCTCCAAGGTGGGTCACACAGTGTTAGGCAGGTTGCTGGAGTCTCAGATATGACACCAGCTTACCAGCTCTGTGAGGAGAGAGCTCAGGAAAGGGACAATGGTCTCTGCTCACCCTGATGCCAGACACTGCAGTCTCTCCCTCTATGTCACTGGTGCCCTTCAAGCTGCCAACCTAGTACAGTAGCTCAGAGGGAGCAAGTCTGAGTAGGTGAATCCGTGTATGGATTCCCCAAGAGGAACTGCTTAGGATTCCTGCAGCCTCCTCCACCAAATCAATCCCTGCTAGTTTTTGTAGCCAGAAGTTGTGGGGACTTATTTTTCTGGCACTGGAATCCTCGGCTGGGGGTCTGGTGTGGGTCTAGGACCCCACCAAACTTACAAGCCCACCCAAACTGCTTTTCCATATGAATGGTTCATCTTGGCTCTTAAATCCTATTAAACAGCCAACAACTGGCTTCAGCAAGCCCCAGTGGCAGCCATATTAGAGTCACAGCTTGACTTCACCTGGGAATCTCCAAGCCCAGCATAAATAGCAGCCATCTCAGATTGCTTTACAGCTCAGGCAGGGTGCCTTTGGCAAAACACACGTGGGGGCTGACCTTGGACTGCATCATCTAGGAAACTCCAGGGCCAAGACACCCAGTGTAGAGTTACATACCATGTCAAAGCACCATTACCCTGCCCCTGTACAGCTGATCTTCCATGGAGGGTGGAGTTTGGTGGTCAGTGATCACAGTCTTGCAGTTTACTGGCCTGGGTAAATCCCTCCCATTGACCTTCCAACAGCAACCAAGACTCAACCACAAGAAAAGGATGTACTCAGCCCACGTAAAGGGCACACCTCAAGTACCCAGCTTGAGTGATGGAGGAGGCTGTGCCACTGGACCTTACAGGACACCTACTACATTAGCACACACTACCAAGACACAGAGTCAAAGCAGCTCTACCTAATACATAGAAATGAACACAGGGAGGCTGCCAGAATGAGAATACAAAAAAACTTGGCCCAAATGAAAGAACAGATCAAAACTCCAGAAAAAGAGCTAAATGAAATGGAGATAAGGAATCTATCTGATGCAGAGTTCAAAACACTGATTATAAGGATGCTCAAGGAACTTAGTGAGGACCTCAGCATCATTAAAAAATAAAAAGTCAGAAATTAAGGATACACTAATTGAAATAAAGAACAATTTACAGGGAAACAAGAGTAGAATGGATGAAGGCAAGAATCACATCAATGATTTAAACATATGGAAGCAAAAAACAACCACTCAGAACAAGAAGAAAAAAGAATCCCAAAACTGAGGCTATATACTAGCCTCTGTGATAACTTTAAGAAGTACAATATTCGCCTTATAGGGGTGTCAAAAGGAGAACAGAAAGAGCAAGAAATTTGAAACCTACCTGAAAAATATAGTGAAAGAATTCTTCTCTAATTTGGTGAAGGAAATAGACATCCAAGCCCAAGAAATGCAGACAGTCCCTATTATGATGGATGCAAAGAGGTTCACTCCAAGACACATCATTACTACAAAGTCAAATGTTAAAGGGAGACTCTTTAAAGCAAGAGAAAAGGATAGTTACTAGAAGGTTGCCAATGGGATGTACAGGGGGAGAATGGGTGAAGAGGTGAGAGGATTCAGTACAGATAGGTAGTTACAGAATAGCCATGGGGAATGTAAAGTACAGTATAGGCAATGGAGTAGCCAAAGAACTTATACACATGATCCATGGACATGAACAATGGTGGGGGAATTGCTTGAAGGAGTAGGGGGTTGCTGGGTGGTGGAGGGCAAAGGGGGAAAAATCACAACTATAATAGCATAATCAATAAAATATAATTTGAAAAAAAGAAAAGTGAAATCACAGATTTTTGAACTGTGGGAGAATAATAATGAAAACTACCATTTAGTGAAGAATTAACACTGTTCTAAGTGTTTTTCATATATGATTCATTTTGTTTTCATAGCAACTCTACACTGTAGGTAGTATTGTCATCTAAATGTTATAAATTAGTAAAGTAAGTCTTAGAGAAATTAAGTAATTTACTCAAGATCATCATGCTACTAAAATTAAGGACCTGGAGAATACTACTCAGCCATAAAAAAGATGAATTATTGCCATTTACAGCAACATGAATGGACTTTGAAAATATTAGGCTAAGTAAAATAAGTCAAAGGGAAAAGAACAAACCCTATGATTTCACTCATATGTGTAATATAAAAAAAATAAATGAACAAATGAAACAAGCAAAAACTCAGGTACAGAGAACAGAATGATGATTACTAGAGGAGAAAGGGGCTTGGAGGAGGATGATGATGGTGATGGATGAAAACTAGAGTTTTGGTGGTGAGAACACTATAATGCATACAGTTATCAAAGTATAATGTCATATACCTGAAATTTATATGATGTTATTAACCAATGTTACCTCAATTTAAAATATTGGGAATTAGGCCTGTTATTGTCTCTGGGCCTGATTTTCCCTATAGTGTAAGTATTATACACAGGCCTGCTTCTGTTCCTTCTGTGCTTTTTTCTATGAACTATCTTATCTGTGCTCAATTTTTCTTCTGTAATCTAACAGAAATGTCTGAGTCATTTGGTTACATTCAAAGAATATGAAGAGAGCAGCGACATCTTGACAGTAACTTAATTTGGTATATGATACTTGGATAGTGTCTCTGTGATCTATGAAGGGGATTCCCAATTTGCCATATTATATGTTCTGTCCAGACCCCATGAAGGTCAAAGAAATGCACAGTAAAAATGTGTGCCATTGGGTGGCCAACATCAATGATGAAAAGAGCCCATGTAGGTCTATTGTGGTTATGACCAATTCCCAAGTTCTGATTCTTTACTATAGATTTATAAAGGTTGTTGTGCAGTGAGTTCCATTTAGAAGTCTTGGGTAATATGAAAATTGGATGAAAAGCCTTTCGGAATTAATCTTATCTGAGTACCTTTTCAGCAGGTTAGGATTCTTGCACAGGGAATTTCCCATTGCATTGTCATTCATCAAAATAGAGAATTTCCATTTCAACTAGTTGCTAGTGCATGTGCAGAAAGGAGATGGGCAGCTGGAAATACAGGCCTTTGGTGTTTAACTGTGAGGAAAAGCTCAGTATTATATTCAGGACTTGGTATCCATGGCAACTGCTCAGCAGCTTTTTAACTTTGCAACCTACCAAAAGATGATTTCTTTAGTTTTCCTTCAATATTATTCCTCTACTTTTTTGATACATAGTTATAATCATTCCTAGTTCACATGGTATTGTTTCTCATTACACAACAAAAATGTTGAATGATCATATTAGATTGTCACTAGTATTTTTATCAGAGGTACATATATAAATCTTCATAATCCTGACTCCACTAAATGATCTTGAATGTTGTGATGAGGCTAACCTGGGCTAAAGCTCATCTATGTAATAGTTAAAGAAGAAAAGCTTGTTAAGCAGATAGAATTGGAAGTGCAATTTTTAAATTGTATTCACATACATGTAAACAATTGTTAGGCTCCTTGCAGCAAAGTCTTGATTACTTGCACTACTCAAGGATGGTAATTGATTGACTTACCTGGTTAACTGAGAGTTAAGCAGAAAACCTTTATATTTCCTTTTTTTCTTTTTTATTCAATTTATTGGGGTGGCAAAAATTTCATATTTAAATCCATGTTACAATTTCCTCTGTACGGTACTAGTTTACTTTTTTACTTTCCTGCTTTAGCAATACAGTCTAATAAAGATTACTGGCTCTTTCTTTGATGCCAGAGGATTGTACAGTGCCTGAGGTTTATGACTCTGGAAGGCAGTGATCTTTGTAATCATCTATTTAGCTTCAGAAACTGAAGGATGTGAGGTTAGTGTGTGCTGATGTCAAAACACTCTGAAAGTTTCTTTCATTTTGAAAATAAATCCCTGATATCACTTTTTTTTTTTGCCTGAGGCAAAGAATTTATCTAAGGCAGCACAGTATTCTAGTTAATAGTGCAGGTTCTGGAGTCATTTCATTTGGGTTCAAATCTGATCTCTAAGTCTTCACTGAAAAGTATGGTTTTTAAGCAAGGCATTTAATCTCCTTAAGTTTCAGTTTTATCATGAGTTAAATGAGGATAATCATCGAACCTACTTTAAAAGTAATTGTGAAGAATGAATGTGACAATCTATGTCAAATGCTTAGAACAGTGCTTTCCCTGTACATGGAGAGTATTCAATAGACATTAGCTATTTTTAAAAATTTAAGTATATTTTATTCATTATGCTGTTACAGTTGTCTTGATTTTTCCCCTTTGTCTTCCTCTGCTAAGTACCTCCCTTCCCTCCAGCAATCTCACCCCCTTAGTTCATGTCCATGGGTCATGCATATAAGTGCTTTGCCTTCTCCATTTACTATATTATTCTTAACATCTCGCTACTTTGTACCTACCTATTCTTCTTTTTTATTTTTTTTATTTTTGTTCAAGTACAGTTGACTTCATTTTTCCCCCACCATTTACCCCCATCCAACCATACCCACTTCCTACCCTTGATCCTACACCCCTTCTTTGCTTTTTTTTCCATGTGTCCTTATTTGATGGCCCTGAAAACCCTTCATCCATTCCCTTTTCCCCATAATACCCTCCCAACTCCCCTCTAGTTACCATTAGTTTCTTCTTAATTTCAATGTCTCTGGTTATATTTGGCTTGCTTGCTTGTTTTGTTGATTAGGTTCCACTTAAAGGTGAGATGATATGGTTTTTGTCTTTCACTGCCTGGTTTATTTCACATAGCATAATGCTCCCCAGTTCCAACCAAGCTGTCACAAAGGGTAGGAGCTGCTTCTTTCTTTCGGCTGCATAGTATTCCATCATGTAAATGTACCATATTTTTTAATCCATTTATTTTCTGATGGGTGCTTAGGTTGCTCCCAGGATTTGGCTACTGTATATTGTGCTGTTATGAACATTTGGGTGCATAGTTCTTTTGATTGGTGTTTCAGGATTCTTAGGTTATAATCTCAGCAGTGGAATGCCAGGTCAAAGGGCAGTTCCATTTTTAGTTTTCTGAGGAAATTATGTATTGCTTTCCACAGTGGCTACACAAGTTTGCTTTCCCCCCAACAGTGCATTAGAGTTCCCTTTTCCCTGCATCCTCTCCAACACTTGTAGTTGGTTGATTTGTTTATGAAGACCATTCTCACTGGCATGAAGTGATATCTCATTGTGGTTTTGTGGCAGGAAAAGAAACTACTCTCTGTAACATTTGCAAGTTTTGTCGGGACAAAAGCTGAGTAAAAGTTATTTTTAGGTGAGGAGCCAGCGAGCAAGACGTTGCTATGTAAAGTTATCTGAAGGTCACTAACCTTGCCCCTGCTTCTGAATGCTTGCTTTCAGCAGCTGGTTCCCCCTCCCTTTCTGCCTGTGTAACTGGTATATAAAAAGGACCCCTAACCCAGCCTTTTTGGGCTCAGAATTAGGGATTCTCCTCTGAGTCCCTCTGCGTAATAAAGTTTGTGCTTCGTTATCTTCCCAAGTGGGTGGATTTTCCACAACATTTTGGTGCATTGGCCGGGAAATCCCTCACGTGAGCAGGTATTTTGCCTCCGGTGAAGGCGACCGGGGGAGTCGGCGGGGGAGCCCTGCTGCAGGAGAGGAGCACATGCCCTAGTGATTCCAGGCTTCCCGGGGCAGAGATTCCCCATGCCGCATCCCTGACCACTCTAACACCCGGGCGGAGGGGAGAGACAAACCACGAACTGTAGGAGGCAACAATCAGGAATCAGTGGGTGCCCCGGGGACTCGACTCAAGTATCAGAGGGGGACTGATCACCCCCCAACCGGAAAATTCAGGAGTCTGGGCCAAGACCCAGACCATCTGACTCCTACTCAGGGGAGAACTGTGTGGCTGACTATGTGTAAATGTGTTTGTGACTCCACAGAGCCAGCCAGGCTTACGGAGTCTGATTGGGCCCCCCACCTGCGGTGAGAGTGTGAAAGATCCCTTTTTCCTTTGTTTGTCTGCGTCAGTTGGGAGAATTCATCACGGGTTGGGAGGGGGGTTTCTGCCACAGTACTATATTGCATGTAAGTGGGTGCACTGCCATTTTGGATAAAAAGGAGAACGAGCCACGTGAGTGCCCCCCCCCAGGGTGGAGGTGCATGGTTGTCGTCACCCTGGATGATGGGTCATGTGAGAGCCCCTCCATCTTGGAACTGGGCAAGGTGCCAGGCTAAGGGCTCTCTCTCCAGAATGCATCCGTCTGGTTCTCTGTGTAACTGGTTCTGATAAGAATGGCTCTAAAGGACATGTACTAAAGTTTAAGGAAAACATCTGGTCTGTAGAGTGTTTGTGGGGTCTGAGCTTCAGAAAACTGCAGCCTGCAGTGCTGGGGACTTTTGGCTGTCCTTCCCAAATTGGGAAAAGAACCAGGATTAAAAGAATAATGGTTAAATATGAATGAGTAAAATTATGTATAAAGAATGTAAACTTTTAAACCTGGAGTAAAGGAAACCTCAACTATTTGTTTTCTGATTTTGTGGGAAAAGAGCAGTGTTGTTTCTGATCAAAAATCCTCTGTACTTAAAATCTGTTTAAGGTTGCCTGTAACGGGTTGGGGAGGATGCCTTTGCCACTCGGGACCCAGGAAGGGTCATTTGGGGCTGATAAGTGCTTCAGCCAGAAGCAAAGCAGCATGTCTCTGCCAAAAGACCAGGCCTGAAGGAGCATGTATCTGTGCCAGAGAATGACCCTACCTGTGTACTGTTTTGGAAACTCTGTGTTTTGGGTTTTGCTCTGCATCTGCTCTGAAAAGGAAATGAGGGATTCCAGGGAAGGTTAAAACTTCACATTATGTAGAACAGTAAATTATATATATATGAAGAAGGTCTGTGGGAAACTGTAAAGATAAATGGAAAAGTAAAAGTTTTAGAAAGGAATTATGTGGTGTTAGTTAATAATAAAAGGTATAAGGCATGGAAATGCACTCTTGGTGGATATCAGAAAATGTATGAAAAAATAAAAGGGTTGTAAATGTTGCAAAAGTCTGTAGAAGTAAAGGCTTTAAGAAGCCTGGTAAATATCAGAAGGGAAAAGATTTTCCTTCAGGCTTTGTATTTTTCTCCCTACCTGATCCCTCCAGAATTTGGCATTCTGAAGGAGTAAGTGAAAACATAAGGTTTCTTTGCATAAGACCAATAAGACCAGTAGTTAATAGTGGTTTTGTTAACCAAGACTTTGATTGGAACATCACGTCTAATGAAGGCATGTATGGGTTCTGGTCATCACCAGAAAGCCCTGAGGAACTGGGATTGACTTGCAAAGCTATTGTAAGCCCACAAGGAAAGCCTGGTACTTTGGTTGGTTGTGCAGTTCATGGCAGTCTTTCCAGGGAAGGAACGAAGGTTGCTTTCATGAAAGATGGCCAAAAAGGAACCTGTAGGCACAATGAAAACCTCAAGGATCTGACTAAAACAACTGGTACAGGCAAAGCCAGATGGCAGACGTGTGGCTCTGCTTCTGTGCCCTGAGGGACGGACTGAGAAGTCAATCTGAAGGTTCCCTGTGTGAGTTCCAGCAAAGCAGACTTAAAGATCATAAGTAATTGAGGCTGCTCTTGGTGTGTTTATGCAAACGAACAGTCAAAATAAAAAAAAAAAAAAAAACAGAACTCAAAGTAGTCCCTTTAATAACAGTGAGGGTGATCTTAAGGAGAAAAATTATGGTTCAAGGAAAATCATAGTGCTCAGTATTAAACATCAGAATAACACAGCTAACTGTCTTAAAAGTTTGTTTTCATTTGAAGGTTAAAACTGGTTTTGTAATATCATCAAAATGTACTATTTATAGGTATGAAGGACCTGTCAAATTGCCATTGCTGAATGTCATTGCAGGAAAGACCTCGCAACTGAATGCCTTTCCAAAAAACAGTCTCACAGGCACAGAGACTGGTTTGGGGACTATTGTGTAAATTAACCTGTGTGTTCTTCTGTTTTCATAGGACGTATGCCTATGACTTCATTACCTGAGTAATTGGTTGCAATATAGGCCTCACTTAAGGAGCCCATTTTTCATTATCTCCCCCTGGAGCTCAATGGTTTGCCTAAACTAAGTGGTTGGGTTAGTAAGCAGTTTGGGCGATCTGTAGGCTTCACTTTAAAACTGATTTTCCCTTTTCTGTCTTAGTGGCTTGAACAGAAAGGTTTAGATATCTGAAAGGAGGGAAATCATAATATATTCCCTTCAGCCTGAGTAAAGTATAATGAACCACAAGACTTTTGGATAAGTGTAGCATGCCTTGTACACCTTCCTTCAGATAAGCCATACCTAAGCCCCTGCCTTTGTCATTTAATGGTTATGATTTAATTGTGCCTTCCAACTCATTCCAAATCTGTCACCTCCAGAATATAACCAGGATGCCAACGGTCCAGTAATGCCAGCCTTTGGACACCAAGCCTGTGACTTCCTGGAAATAGCCAACTGACCAGGATTCTGTAAGGTCCTTCCCCTTATAGGAAGGACTCCCTCCGTGCTGCACCCCCTTTCAGGGAACCCCAGACCCACGGGTAGGTAAAACAATGTCCATTTCCAGCCGGAAGCAGTTACAAGAAGATGAGACCATCATCCATTGTGCTTTAAAAGAATTTAAAGTGGGTATATATCTAAAATGAAAACTTGTTACAAGGTGCAGCCAAGGGGGAGAACCCCAAATGGGCATTTGGAACGGGGTCCAGAACTCAGGGTGTCCAGGAAATTTTAGGATGTCTTCACCCCTTCCCCACAGGTGTAAGTTGGGGGAGGGACACATAGAGCAAAATATGTGGGACTGTTTTGTACAGCACCAGTTTTGCAGTTAACCCGTGGCATGGTCATTTAACATGCCTATAGCCTTTGGCTGGTCACTTGGATATGCTAGATGGCTGTGGCCATGCTTTGGGCCAGGGAGATAAAAAACTCCCCTGCCCAGGATGTGACCGGGAGGCAGGTCCCCCGAGTGGAAGCTTGAAGAAGATTGGCTCCATAACATGGGGCCACACCTGCCCAGACCCATAATAGCAGCCAGACGAGAGCAGGTACTGGCCTCTCCAGGATCTGTGGGCTGTCTACAAAGCAGCCGACAGCTGCCACCCAGTGGTCCTGAACCCGTACACTCTCCCAAGCCAGCTTCCCCCAACAGCAACGTGGTTTACCCCTGCCTTGATCTGAAGGATGCCTTCTCCTGCATTCCTGTGGCACCTTCCAGCCAACCCATTTTTGCCTTTGAATGAAAAAGATCCGCACACAGCGGTCAAGACTCAGTTAACTTGGACTAGACTGCCCCAGGGGTTTAAAAACTCCTCAACCGTATTTGGGGAAGCCCTAGCAGGAGACCCCTCGCTAAGGGGGGACAGATGTGACAATTGTGCAGTACATGGACAACCTCCTCCTGGTGGCCCCATCCAAGGAACGGTGCCAGGAGGGAACACACACGCTGCTGAAGTGCCCCCTACAGCAGTCTGCGCAGTCCTCTGTCATGGCCCTTCATGTTGCTCCATCAGGTTCACCTGCTCCAGTAGCCTGCAAGCTCCCTTGCGGCTCTGGTAATGTCACCAGGTGCAGAGCTGAGCAACCAGGCTTGCCGGAAGTACTCATGGTGTGATCAGGGGCAAGGACAGAAAATGGCAGAGTTGCCATCGCCCTCCAGAACCTTGTCTAATTTCTGAGAAAGCTGCTTGTTCTCCTAAGGGAAAGCCAGACTGCACCCTGCGGCTGTGGAACTCGGCCCTACTACCAGGCTTTGAAGGGTCCAGACATTAAGAAAAGGCCTTCCAAAATATTAAGAGGTGCCTCAGTAATGTTACTGCCCTTCGACTGTCAAAGCCAGGGTGGCCTTTTAATCTGTACACCCACAAGAGAGACAAGGTAGCCCTTGGGTCCTGACCCAGCCTGTCGGACCATGGCAACACCCGGTGGCTCACCTGTCTAAGCAGATGGACCATGACACCACCAGCTGGCCACCTCATCTGAGGGCAGTCACTGCTGCCATAACCCTCTTGCAAGGGGCATAAGTGACTGTTGAACCCCAGACTGACTCAATACCAGGGCATCCTCCAAGGAAACCCGAGGGTGCATGTTAAGACCATGAAACAAGTCAATCCAGCCACCGGCAGAACTTAGAGAGCAGGACCAAGACTGTCTTAGAGTAACCAAAGAGGTCCACACCAGCTGGCCAGACCTCCAGGACCAGCCCCTGGCCCAACCTGATGTTGATGTCACCCACTACATGGATGGAAGCAGCTATATGGTTGAGGGCAGGAAAGTCGTCGAGTATGCAGACCAGAAAACTGGACTTCCCTGGACAAACTTACTGCTGCAGGAGTCACCCCTTGGATCTACTACAGCTGGGCCAAGACAGCGGCAGATCCCGAAAACCCGAAAACTAGGCCTGTGCCAAAAACCCACGCTAAGACAGTGGAGGGTTCCAACCAGTAAAAAAGACACCAAGAAATAGACCGTTGTTCCACAGGGTACCTGATTTTAATTGGCACCTTCGCAGGAACATTGACAATTGGACTAGTGGCTGTGGCCCCTGAGGAATGGAATCCCTGCAAAGAGGGTCACCCTAAAAATAGTTTGTCTCTGTTTGATCTCTGTATTTGGATTTATTGTATGCTTTGCTTAACAAATGTGGCCCCTGTCTCAGCCCCAGCCTGCAAATGTAATACCCCCAGGCATAGGATTATGCTCAGTGGTAAAGTGGTCTCTTACTATCTCCCAGGGTCAGCTTTCAACTCCTCCACTGACATGCCATCGGGTTGCGTTGAGTCACAGCAATCCCCCTGCACTTGGGGAGGGAAGGTATACCGGACTGGAGTAACATCCAGGACCATAAAGTACCAGACCCGGAGGTGTCAGGCATATAGGACCCTGCATCCTCCAGACCTTAGTCCAACACCTAGGGCTACAGTGACTCGTAGGGCAGCCGCCCCAGTGCTATCCCTCCATCAGTATCAATACCAGTATCAGCAGTTGTAACCCTCCCAAGGACCTCAGCCTTATAGCCAGGTATTAGTGATGCTAAAAGGGATAAAACACCTTGTAGCATCAAAGGGGGTAATGTGGCAGGAAAAGAAACTGCTCTCTGTAACACTTGCAAGTTTTGTCAGGACAAAAGCTGAGTAAAAGTTATTTTTAGGTGAGGAGCCAGCGAGCAAGACGTTGCTATGTAAAGTTATCTGAAGGTCACTAACCTTGCCCCTGCTTCTGAATGCTTGCTTTCAGCAGCTGGTTCCCCCTCCCTTTCTGCCTGTGTAACTGGTATATAAAAAGGACCCCTAACCCAGCCTTTTTGGGCTCAGAATTAGGGATTCTCCTCTGAGTCCCTCTGTGTAATAAAGTTTGCCGTTCGTTATCTTCCCGAGTGGGTGGATTTTCCACAACAGTTTTAATTCACATCTCTTTGATGGCTAGTGATGCTGAGCATCTTCTCATATCTCTCTGGGCCCTCTGTATGTCCTCCTTGGAGAAGTGTCTGTTTAAGTCCTTTGCCCATTTTTTATTTGGGTTGTTTGTATTCCTGGAGTGGAGTCATGTGAGTTCTTTATATATTTTGCATATCAAACCATTTTCCAAGATATCATTGGCAAATATGTTTTCCCATGTGGTTGGTTTCCTTTTCATTTTAATGCTGTTTTCTTTAGCAGTGCAGAAGTTTTTTATTTTGATGGGATCCTATTTGTTTATTCTTTCCTTTATGTCCCTTGCTCTAGGGGACATATCAGTAAAAGTATTGGTGCGTGGAATATCAGAGATTTTCCTGCCTATGTTCTCTTCTAGGACTTTTATGGTATCATGACTTATATTTAATTCTTTTATTCACCTGAATTTATTTTTGAGTATGGTGTAAGTTGGTGGTTGAGTTTTATTTTTTTCAGGTAGCTGTCCAGATCTCCCAAAACCATTTGTTGAAGAGGCTACGTTTACTCCATTTTTTGCTGCTGTCCCCTTTGTCGAATATTAATTGACCGTAGAGACTTTAGTGTATTTCTGGGCTCTCTAATCTGCTCCATTCTTCTATGTGCCTGTTTTTAAGCCAGTACCAGGCTGTTTTGATTATAGTGGCCTTGTAATACAGTTTGGTATCAGGTATTGGGATCCCTCCCACTTTTTTCTTCTGTCTCAAAATTGCTGAGGCTATTGGGGGTTGTTTATGGTTCCATATGAATTTTTGAAGTATTTGTTCTGTATCTGTGAAATGTCATTGGTACTTTAATAGGGATTGCATTGAATCTATAAATTGCTTTGGGTAGTATGGACATTTTGATGATGTTAATTCTTCCAATCTATGAACATGGTACATGCTTCTAATTGTGTCTCCCTTAATTTCTTTCTTCAGTGTTGTGTAGTTTTCTGAGTACAGGTCTTTACTTCCTTGGTTAGGTTTATTCCAAGGTACTTTATTGTTCTTGCTGCTATATCAAATGGGATTGTGTTCCTGATTTCTGTTTCTGATATTTCATTGTTAATGTACAAAAATGCCTTTGATTTCTTAATATTGACTTTGTATCCCACTGCTTTGCCTAATTCACTAATTAGGTCGAGTGGTTTTGGTAGGGAGTCTATAGAATTTTCTGTGTACACTATAATGTCATCTGCAAACAATGACAATTTTGCTTACTCCTTTTCAATTTGGATGTCTTTTATTTCTTTTTCTTGTCTGATTGCTGTGGTTAGGACTTCCAATACTATGTCGAATAAAAGTGGTGAAAGCATACATCCTTGTCTTGTTCCTGATCTTAGTTGGAAAGTTTTAGTTTTTTCCCACTGAGTATAATGTTGATTGTAGGTGTCCCCTATATGGCCTTTATTATGTTGAGGAATGCTCCCTCTATTCCCTCTTTGCTGAGTGTTTTTTTTTTTATCATAAATGGGTTCTGTACCTTATCAAATTCTTTTTCCACATCTATTGATATGATCATGTGATTTTTATCTTTCCTTTTTTATGTGATGTATTATGCTTACTGATTTGTGAACATTGTGCCATCCTAGCATCCCTAGGAGGAATCTCATTTGGTAATGGTGTATGATCTTTTTAATGTATTGCTGTATGTGGTTTGCCAATATTTGGTTGAGGATTTTGGCATCTATGTTCATCAGTGATGTTAGCCTGAAGTTTTCTTTCTTTGTTGTGTCTTTATCTCTTTTTGGGATTAGGGTGATGCTGGCATCATGAAAAGGGTTTGGGAGTCTTCCCTGTTCTTGAATTTTTTGGAACAGTCTGTGAAATATAGGGGTTAACTCTTCCTTAAATGTTTTGTAAAATTCTCCTATAAAATCATCTGGTCCAGGAGTTTTGCGTGCCAGGAGTTTTTTTTTTTTGTTTTTTTTTTTTTTTTTTTTTACTACTGCTTTGATTTCATTTGCTGTTATCAGTCTGATCAGGCTTTCTGCTTCTTCTTCACTGAGTTTTGAAATATTACATTTTTCTTAAAATTTTTCCATTTCACCTAGGTTTTCAAATTTCTTGGAATAGATTTCTTTGTAGTAATTTCTTACCATCGTTTATATTTCTGTGGTATCAGTTGTAATCTCTCCTCTTTCATTTCTCATTGTGTTTATATGGGTCCTGTTTCTTTTTTTCTCGATGACTCTGCTCGAAGGCTTGCTGATTTTGTTTATCTTTTCAAAGAATCAGCTCTTGGATTCATTGATCCCTAGAATTGTTCTTTTAGCCTCTATGTCATTTAATTCTACTCTGATGTTGGTTATTTCCTTCCTTCTACTTGCTCTGGGCTTTCTTTATTGTTCCTCCAGTTCTTGTAGGCATTGGGTTAGGTTGTTTGTTTGAAATATTTCTGTCTTTTTTAGGTAGGCCTGTATCGCTATGAACTTCCCTCTCAGAACTGCCTTCACTGTGTCCCATAAATTTTGGACTGCTATGAGTGCAATTTCATTTGTTTCCAGAAACTTTTGATCCCTCCTTTATCTCATCCTTAACCTATTCATTGTTGAATAGCATGCTGTTCAATATCAATGATTTTGAGTGTTTGGGGGCTTTTTTTCTTGTGGTTGGTTTCTAGTTTGAGTCCCTTGTGGTCAGGGAAAATGCTTGTTATGATTTCATTTTTTTTTAATTTGTTGAGGATTGTTTTGTGTCCTATAATGTGGTCTATCTTTGAAAATCTTCCATGTGCATTTGAAAAGAATGTGTATTTTGCTTCTTCGGGATGAAAGGTTCTATATATATCATTTGAGTCCATTTGATCCAGGACATTGTTCAATGCCGCAATTTCTTTGTTGATATTATGTTTGGAAGATATATCCATTTTTACATTGGGGTGCTCTCAGTATCTCTCTTGAATAACTCCCAGATTTTCCTTATATATCTGGTTTTTCTGATGTTGGGTGGATATATGTTTATAATATTTATGTCTTCTTAATGGATTCTTTCCTTGAGTATTATGAAGTAACCTTCTGGGTCTCTTTTCATGGCTCTTGTTTGAAGTCTATTTGTGTATTATGAGTATTGCTACCCCAGCATTTTTACTTGTCTATTTGTTTGGAATATTTTTTCCACCCTTTACTTTCAGTTTGTGTAGGTCTTTTGTTCTCAGGTGGGTCTTTTGTAGGCAGCATATATGTGGGTCGTTATTTTTTATTCATTCAGCTGCTCTATGTCTTTTGATTGGATCATTTAATCCATTTTTATTTTTGGGTTATTATTGATAGGTACTTATTCATTGCCATTTTATGTTCTTCGTACCAGTGCTCCTCTCTCTCTCACTCTATTTCTTCCTTTTCTAAAAGCAGTCCCTTTAGCATAACTTGCAATGCAGGTTTGGTGGAGGTGTGTTCTTTGAGCCTTCTTTTGTCTGGGAAACTCTTTAGTTCACCTGAAATTTTTATTGAGAGCCTTACTGGATAGAGTAGTCTAGGTTGCTAGCCTTTGTTTTACATTACTTGAAATATTTCTTGCCATTACCTTTTGGGTTGTAGTGTTTCCATAGAGAAGTCAGCTGCTGGCATTATGGGGGCTCCCTTGTATGTTACTTCTTGTTTCCCACTTACTGCCCTTAAGGTTGTCTCTTTATCTTGCAATTTTTCCATTTTAATTCTGATGTGTCTTGGAGTGGGCCATTTTGGGTTCCTCTTTTTGGGACTCTCTGTGGTTTCTGGATTTGTGTTACTTTTTCTCTCATTACATTAGGAAATGTTCCATCATTACTTTTTCATACAGGTTTTCAATACTTTGCTCTTCTCCTTCTGGTATCCATATTATATGGATATTATAACATTTCATGTTGTCCTTCAGTTCCCTTAACACCTCTTGGTTTGTTTTGTTTTGTTTTGTTTTTTGAGTCTTTTTCCATTTCTTATTCTTTCTAGGTATTTTTTTTCTACCTTATCTTCCAGCTCTCTAATTTTATCCTTTGTTTCATCTAGCCTGCTTTTGATTCCTTCTACTTTATTCTTCAATTCAAAAATTGTATTCTTCATTTCTCTCAGCTCTTGTTGATAGTTCCTATTTCCTTTTTCATGTTGATATAGTTTTCATTGGGTTGATTGTAATTTCCCTGTAGTTTTCAGTAATTCTCTGTGAGCTCATGGAGCTCCCTGATAACCATTGCTTTAAACTCAGTATCTGATAGTTGAATTGCCTGTATTTCATTTAGCATTGTTTTTGAGGTTTCCTCCTTTCCTTTCATTTGGTGTTTGTTTCTTTGTTTTGCTATTGTTGGTGAGACTTTTTTTTTTTAGCCTCTGCTTCTTAAATTGATCTATTTTGACTCCCTGAGGTTTTGGAGTGAAGTTCTATGTTAGGAAACCTGTGAGATTCAGTGATGCAGTCTCCTTGATCTTCTGAATTTGATCGTCTTGGGATGCTATTTATGTTTGCTTTCTGAATATATTTGTGTTTTGATTGTTGTTGGGTCATTCTTTGATGGGTCTTCTCTCCAGCTGGTTGACTGAACATCACTCTGCCCTCCAAGTATTGTATGCTCTTGTGTAGGTGCTACCATTAGAAAACCACAAAGCTCAAGGAACAATCCCACATCTGAAAAAATATCTCCCCTCACCATCTCAGTATCAACAGCAAATGAATCAGAATTAATAAGGATGTAAAGAGGTTAAGACTATTATAAGAAAGGAGAGAGGTAAACAATAGTATAAATTCTAGTAAGTTAATGTGCACAAACTTGCAAGCCAATAAATGAATGTTGAAAAGCTATGCAGGAAAGAAAATATCACTAATCATGGAGAAGACCGTGGTGGTTTTTGTCTCAGGAGTCTTTAGTATTTGCCACTGTTTTTTTCTTTCTGGATCTGCCTCTGGTGGTGTCAGATGTTGACCTCATCTGACCTTAGGCAGCCAGCTCTGAGACTGCCAGAGTTCTGCTGTCTAAAGTTGTCTCCTTCAGTTGTTAACTAGTCACTTTGCACTCAGCAGTCAGGCTTAAGCCCCATAGGGCGGGGCAAAATTCCTCCTGGGGTTGGGGCTATTGTTTGCCTCAGGCTGCTGCCACTAGGAGGAGAGTGGTCTGCCTGAGCAGGATGACTGTTGTAGTATGGGTGATGACACAGCACTGGGATCCTGGTGGCCACTCTCATTTCTCTCCATCAAGCCTCCATCCCCAGTCTCTCCTCAAGCAACTGTAGTCCACTCTGCTTCCGCACCCCTTGCCAGGGATTTACATCTGTGGTTGTCTCCTTCAGTTGTTAATCTAGTGCCTCTGCACTCATCAGTCAGGCTTAAGCACCACAGAGCTGGGGCAGAGTGTCTCTTGGGGGCGGGGCTGTTGTTTCCCCTCAGGCTGCTGCCACTTAGAGGGGAGTGGTCTGCTTGAACATGATGGCTGCTGCTGTATGCAGGATGAGAGAATCCCTGACCAGCCTCCAGGTTACAAAGGTGTGCACCAATAGATATACCACTGTTTTGCAAAGATTTCAAACTTGCACCCACTTTTTCCCATACATCAATGTCTAGCGTCCGTCTATCAGGAAATGAAGGACAATATTTTCTTATAGATTGCAAAAGCTGAACCAGATGCTTTTCTTTCACCTTATATTTTGCTTCTTTAAGAACTTGTTGTAATACATGCAGAAAAGCTTTCTGCCCTTTAGATAAATTACAACCCATGTTTACCTTCTTTTCTTTTAAAGAAAGACAAAGCTTCATTTTATTTATTTTCAATTGGCCAAAACAAATCACCTGATTTCTTTTTTCAAGGCAAACTGTTTGTTCCCCCAAACTTGAGAATTAAATTACTATTTACTCAATTATAGGTGGTTGCGACGAGAGAAACAACCTAAAAAATAAAGACCTACTTCCCTGAAAACTCAACGCATCCTATGACATTCCCAAGAAAGAGCACGGGATTGTTGGCCCTTACCTGGGCTGGTTGCGTGCAAATCCACCTGAAGTTGATGTGTTGTCCACAGCGACGGCTCATAGCCGCTGGTTCCAAGAGGTCTCGAATGGGGTCTGACCTCTGTGGTCCCGAATCGTAGCCCCACATTGGGTGCCAGCTGAAGCATGGGTCACCGGCCAGCAGTGATCATGGAACGCTAGAGATGGCTCATCAAAACACGAGAAAAAACATGCACAGAGACAGACGAGTTTCTGTGGAGAGGTAGGGACCGAATGGCCACCCCCTCTAGTGGGGAGCACGCCAATTTACCGTCCAAATCCACTTTTATTGGGCTCATTTTGCATAAGAATTCAGGTAAAGCACATTACTCATCATGAGGAAGTAAGGAACAATAGATAACAAGGAACCCTGAGGGTCTATTTTGAGCCAGGGTCAAAGAGCTGTAAGACTTTAAGGAACAAACTAACTGCCTCCTTGGACTCTTCTAATTCAACTGAGAGCATTCTAAACAAAGAAGTTTTCACAGGACTTTACATGTTCTTTCTTAGGCCTGATCACCCAGGGAATCCACACTTTTCAGCACAGAGCTGCACCACCCTGTCATTGTTTCAGGCTTAGGTGGAGCAAGGGAAGTGAGGCAACCAACAGATAAGGAGACTTTCTCCCAGATGATGAGAACTCAGGCTATGTCAAAGCTGAGGAGCGGGGGTCCATCACCCCCTTTTGCTATAGCCCCAAAAGTCCTTCTTTTGGGGGGCCTCCCGCGTGATCGTGCCTGTCTGAGGTTTTTCCCCCCTTGGGGAGTCTTACCCGTCTTTGGCTAACTGACCAAGCTTTGGGGTTTAGTTATGAATGAAGCAGCAAAAGCGGCACTCTTGCCAGGGAGATAAGCTTTTGTCTCCTTGCTGGCTTAAGGTTCCAAGGGTGTTCCCTTAGCCTTAGCCTTAGCCTAGGGGGGGGGGGGTTACAGCTTCTGATACCAGGCAGGGCAGTTCCCAACAAAACAATCCATTGTGAACTCTTTGGAAAGAGAGCCCTTTACTAGAAAAATTGTCTTAACATAGATGGAGTAACTGTTTGCACTTGAATGTAATAAAAAATCATGTCTTTAGAAATATTGTGTATTTCAGATTTTCCACTACTTCACTCTTGCCCTGCCTTCCGAGACTCACAATAGTGATATTACATTGGGTATTGGTTTAGCAGTCTGTATGTGTGCCTTCATTGTGTTCCAACACTGAAAATTATTCAGAAAGAGAAAAGGGTAGTTTTTTCCTATTCCTTTTGTTTAATTTCTGCTTTTCAATGGTTAGAAGATGCTGTTGGTTTATAGAGTATTTTTTAATTGCTTCCTAGATAGCTGTAGATTTTGCATTTTCTTTTTTTTTTTTGCTTTTGTACCACCTGAGGCATATGCTCATTTCCTCAGAATATATATTTTCTACACATCTGAGTTATTTAAAGAAAATTAATTATATATACACACTGATATAATTATTTTTTGCACTTGCACAATTGTGCTAGGAAAGTTAATTTACTAGAGAATGTGGAAAAAGTAATTATAATTTATTTCAGAGTAGGGAATTAAAAGGATTAACAAAAAATTCTAGCTTTGAAACAATAGTATTTGAGGAGATTTGTGTCAAATTCTGTTGTAATCCACCCTTAGGAGAGGTCTTTATGTAATCAGACTAACTCATTTACCCTCTTTCTTTCACACTGAACTGCTTATCCAGTATCTCACCTTCACCCCTGCCTCTCCCACACCTATGGCTTTCCTTACTCTTTTTCCCACAACTCTCCTCTGTGTCCATTATTTTTTTGAAGGCTTGAAAAATGTAAGTATTTCTGGATGTGTCCCTTTATTCTTTTTTTTCTACCCAAGAGCATGCATATGTCTTTGTAGTTGCTGTGGTCTCTGTTTACCATTACGTATACATAGGTGTTTTGTTGTGTGTCTCCTATTGAAGAATAGGGTTGCAGAATAGGCCACCTATGCTTTGTAAATGGCCCTTAAACCCAAGTGTAAGAATATCTTCTATCCCTGTTACTTTTATTCTCATTGCTACCTTAAATTTTCTGGCACAATTACCATATAAGGAGGCCCTGACTCTGAGAGGGGAGTATAGAGGCTTGGTTTTTCTCACTGTTGTGTTTCTTCCTTTTTGTCTGTTTTGAGAGCAGTGGCCCCTGGTAACTCATCATTTAACTCCCATTTTCCCAAACCATTTCCTTCCTCCCTTTTCTAGGCTGTACCAAAATCTCCTCAGCAACATCTAAAGGGAAAGGGATGGTGTGGAGAGGTGGGGGTGGCACAACAAATCATTGGCTTAGGAAAAATATACAAGCTAAAGAATTACTGGCTCAGATATTGTGGATAAATGTGAATTTTCTATGTACCAAATGGACATACTAGCAGTATCAAGCAATAGCATATTGGTAAGATATTGTTTGTTTAAGAAGAAAAAAATGCCACTCAACTTAAAACATGCTTTAAATATTTCAGAACACCAAGTTTATTTAATTATCCTGAAATCTTTCCCAAGACTGTGTGAAAATTGAACAGAACACAGATTCCTCCAACATGCAAGCTTACCTTTCATTAACCTGCCATTAATTCTGATCAACCTGTGGAACCTCACAGAAAACTCATTCTTCAACAGAGACCTTTCCCTTAATCACTCGACTGAGAAGATGAAGATCTGGATTCTAGCCTCATTGACCTGTTGAGTGACCTGAGACATATTGTTTAATATCTCTGTCTCAGCTTCTTTTCAATGCAATAAAGAAAAAGCCCTCTGCTTGCTCCTTCTACATATCTTCACATAATAAGTAGGGAGTATGGAGAAAGTATGTGATTTGCCTTGCAGGGAATATTTTAGACTTTTATGAAGATACAACTTAGCAAATCTCAAGCAGTTATTTCCTCAAATAATTGACCCCAAGTGGCTTGACATAATGAAAGGGCCTCAAAACCATTAAGAAAAATAATTCTGTTTCATAGTCATATTCACCATCTATATATCTTCTTTCCTGAAATGCTGTTTAAATCTTTTGATAACAGAATAAGTCTTATTTGTATAAGGTAAAATATATTTTGACATATAATTGACATGCAATATACTATATGATTAAAGTGTACAATTTGATAAGTTTTGACATATATACACATTCATGAAATGATGATCACAGTCAAGATAATTAACATGTCTACCACTCCCACATTTCCTCTTGCCCCTTGATAATCTTTCCCTTATGCATTTCCCCATTTTTCCTCATCTCCAGACAACCACTGCTTTATGCTATGACAGATTAGTATGTACTTTCTATAATTTTTTATAAATAAAATCATGCAGTATGTACACTTTTTTGATTAATCTATTTCACTTGGTATATTTTTTATTTTCTTATTTTTATTTTTTGTTTGTTTTATGAATGAATGACATGTGGTTAGAACTTTTTTCATTATATTTTATATTATTTTTTATTTTTTACTTTAATTTGCTAAAACATTTTTATTCTTGCTCAGTTACAGTTGTCCCCATTTCCCCCCCCATTACTATCCCTTGCCCTACCCACCCCCCACCTTTCACTTTCAATCCTTCCCCCATGTTACCTTTCTCCATGGGTCCTTTATACATGTTCCTTGACAACCTTTCCCCTTTTTTCTCCCATTATTCCCTCCCCCTCCCCTCTGGTCACTGTCAGTTTGTTCTTTATTTCCATGTTGCTGGTTATATTTTGATCACTTGTTTTGTTGATTAGATTACACTTATAGATGATGTCACATGGTATTTGTCTATCACTGCTTGCTGTATTTCACTTAGCATAATACTCTCCAGTTCCATCCATGCCGTCACAAAGGGCAGGATCTCCTTCTTTATCTCTGCTGCATAGAATTCTGTTGTGTAAGTGTACCACAATTTTTGATCCACTCATTTACTGATGGGCACTTAGCCTACTTCCAGCACTTGTATATTATAAATAATGCTACTATGAACATTGGGGTGCATAGGTTCTTTTGAATTGGCGTTTCAGGATTCTTAGGGTATAGTCTCAGCAGTGGGATTGCTGGGTCAAAAGGCAGTTCCACTTTTAGTTTTTTGAGGAAATTCCATACTGTTTTCCACAGTGGCTGCACTTGTTAGAATTCCCACCAACAGTGTACTAGGGTTCCTTTTTTTCTACAACCCCGCCAGCACTTGTTGTTTGTTGACTTATTTTTTAAGTTTTATTTATTAATTTTTAGAGAAAGGAGGGAAAAACAGAGTGAGAGAAATATCAATGTGTAGTTGCCTCTCATGTGCCCCCTCGTGGGGACCTGGCCACCCAGGCATGTGCCCTGACTAGGAATGGGATCGGCGACCCTTTGGTTCACAGCCCACACTCAATCCACTGAGCTACACCAGCCAAGGCTGTTGAACTGTTTATGATGGCCATTCTGACCAATGTGTAGTGATATCTCATTGTGGTTTTAATTTGCTTCTCTCTGATGGTTAGTGATGTTGAGCATCCTTTCAAATGTCTCTGGGCATTTTCTCCCCACCACTCCCCCACACCCCAGCCAAACCCACCTCCCTCCCTTGCTCCCACCCTCCCCCTTGGTTTTGTCCTTGTGCCCTTAGTAGTTCCTGAAAACCCTTCTCTGCACAGTCCCCTCCCCCCTCCTCTCTGGCTATGGTTAAATTAAATTTTTTATGTTATCTTAATATCTCATAAGTTTTATGTTCATGCTGCTATTTCTTAATGGACTTTAGGCATCGTCTATTGACATCTTGCTATGCTAGATGCGAATGTCATGAGCATACCTAAATTCCTGCCCAACTCACCTTCCCCTAATATAATATACATCCCTATTCTTTTTTCAAGGAATTACATACATGGTTTATTAAAATACAAATTCCATATGAAATTATGGCCTTGATTTATTTTATTTTTAATGTTTTTAAAACAAATTTTCCTCCTTTGCTCCCATCAACACAGCCCACCCCCAATTCAACAGTCAATCCCTACACTATTGTCCATATCCATGGGTCCTTTATACATGTTCTTTGACTAACACCTTTACCTTCTTTCAATCAATCCCCACCTCTCTCTTTCCTTCTTACAGCTGTCAGTATATTCTATGATTCTATGTCTCTGGTTCTATTTTGCTCATTAGTTTATTTTGTCTATTAAATTCCTCTTATAAATGAAATCATATGGTAGTTGTCTTTCACCCACTGGCTTATTCCACTTAGCATAATAATCCCCAGTTTCATCCATTTTCATCCATGCTGTAACAAAAGGTAGGGATCCCCCCCCTTTTTTTTTTTTGCTGCACAGTATTCCAAGTGTAAATGTACCACAGCTTTTTAATCCACTTATCTACTGATGGACACTTAGGCTGTTTCCAATCTTGGTTATTATAAACAATGCTTCTATGAACATAAGGGTGCATAAATTCCTTTGAACTGGTGTTTCAGAATTCCTCAAGTATAGTATTCCCAGTGATGGAAACGCTAAGTCAAAAGGAAGTTCCATTTTCACTTTTTTGAGGAAATTCCATGTGGATGATACCGGCCAGCAGTATCCATCTCGGCTGCAGATGTTCATCAACATGCGAGAAAAACATACACAGAGACAACCAGGTCCTGTGGGGGAATAGGAGTAGCAGGGACACTCCTCACGTGGGGAGAGAGCCGCTTGGCCACCGTCCCTAGTGGGGAGAGCGGGCAGTTCCCCCTCCGGAGAGGCTTTTTATTGGTTTCATTTGAATAAGAATTCAGGTAAAAGCTCATTACTCATTGCTAGGAAGTAAGGATCAAACAATAGATAACAAGGAAGTCTGAGGGCCTAGTTTGAGTCAGGATCAAAGAGCTGTAAAAATTTGAGGAACAAACTTACTTTTTCCTTGGACCCTTATCATTCAACTGAGAACATTCTAAACAAAGAAGGTTTCACAGGATTTTACATATTCTTCCTTAGGCCTGATCACCTGAGGAACCCGCCCTTTCCAGCACAGAGCTGCACCACCCTGTCCTTGTTTCAGGCTTAGGTGGAGCAAGGGAAGTAAGGCAACCAAGAGATAAGGAGATTTTCTCCCAGACAATGAGGACTCCGGCTTTGTCAAAGCCAAAGGGCGAGGGTCCATCACCCCCTTTTGCCGTAGCCCCCAAAGTCCTTTGGGGTGCCTCCCACATGATCGTGCCTGTCTTAGATCGTTCCCCCCTTGGGGAATCTTACCCATCATTGGCTAACCGACCAAGCTTTGGGGTTCAGTTATGAATGAAGCAGCAGAAGCAGCGCTCCTGCCAGGGAGATAAGCTTTTGTCTCCTTGCTGGCTTATGGTCCAAGGCCACTCCCTCAGCCTTAGCCTTGGTGGGGGTTACAGCTTGTGATACCAGGCAGGGCAGTTTGCAACAATTCCATACTTTTTTTCCACAGTGGCTGCACCAGTCTATATCCCCACCAACAGTGTTATGGTCTCCTTTTCTTCACATCCTCACAGCACTTGTTGTTTGTTGATTTAATAGTGGTAGTAATTTTGGCAGGTATGAGGTGGTCTCATTGTGGTTTTAATTTGCATCTCTGTGATGGTTAGTGATGTGGAGCACCTTTTCATATGTCTGTGGGACAACTGTATGTCCTTGGAGAAATGTATTCAGGTTCTATGTCTATTTTTTAATTGGACCGTTTGTTTTCCTGGTGTTGAGTCATATGAGTTCTTCATATATTTTGGAAATTAAACCCTTATCCAATGTATCATTGACAAATATGTTCTCCCATATAGTCTCTTTCCTTTTCATTTTGATGATGGTTTCTTTAGCTATGCAGGAGCTTTTTTAAATTTTATATAGTCCTATTTGTTTATTGTTTCATTTATTACCCTTGCCCTAGGAGATATACTGGCAAAAACACTGTTACATGAGATATCTGAAATTTTACTGCATATATATTCCACTAGAATTTTTATGGGATCACAACTTATAATTAATGTTTATCTATCTTCAGTTTATTATGGTGTATAGTGTAAGTTGGTGGCCTAATTTCATTTTTTTGCATGTACCAGTCCATTTCTCCCAACATCATTTACTGAAGAGACTGTCTTTACTCCATTATATGCTTATGTCCCCTTTGCCAAATATTCATTGACCATAAAGATGTGGGTTTCTCAAGCAAGCAAAATATAACCAGAGACACTGAAGTTAAAAACAGACAGTAACCACAGGGGAAGTGGGAGCGGATAATGGGGGGAAAGGGTTTCTGGAACATCTATAAAGGACACATGGAGAAAACCAAAGGGTGGTAGGATCAAGGGTGGGAAGCGGGAATGGCTGAAGTGAGGGATAGCAGTGGGGGGAAAGTGGAGACAACTGTATTTGAACAATAATAAAAAATTAAATAAAAAAGAAAAAATTAAACCTGAAAATATTATAAAAAATGAAAAAGACATGGGTTTCCTTCTTGGCTCTCTATTCTGTTCCAGTGATCTATGTGTCTGTTATTAGGCCAGTACTAGACTGTCTTGATTTCAGTGGCCTTGTAGTACAGTTTGATATCAGGTATTGTGATCCCTCCTACTTTGTTCTTCTTTCTCAAGATTGTTGAGGCTATTCAGGGTCTTTTTTGGTTCCATATAAATTTTTGGAATATTTATTCTAGATCTTTGAAATATGCCATGGGTATTTTAATGGAATTGCATTGAATCTGTAGATCACTTTGGGTTGTATGGACATTTTAATCATGTTAATTCTTCCAATCTATGAACATGGTATATGCTTCCATTTATTTGTATTTTCCTCAATTTTTTTCTTCAGTGTTCTATAGTTTTCCAAGTACATGTCTTTTACCTCCTTATTTAAGTTTATTTCTAGGTACTATATTTTTCTTGTTACTATGGTAAATGGGATTATTTTTCCTTGTGTTTCTTTGTGATAGTTCATTGTTGGTTGTCAAAAATGCCATCAATTTCTGAATACTGACTTTGTAGCCCTCTACTTTGATGAATTCACTTATTAGGTCAAGTAGTTTTTTGGTGGACACACACAGTTTTCTATGTACACTATCATGTCCTCTGTAAATAGAGACAGTTTTACTTCCTCCTTACCAGCTGGATGTCTTTTATTTCTTCTCCTTGTCTGACCTCGGATCTAGGCTCAGATTTCCAGTACCATGTTAAATAAGAGTGTAGAAAGCAGACACTCTTGTTTTGTTCCTCATCTTAAGGGAACCATCTTTAGCTTTTTCCCATTGAGTATGATGTTTGCAGTAGATTTTTTGCATACAACATTTATTATGTTGAGGAATGCCTTCTCTATTCTCACTTTGCTGAGGGTTTCTTTTTTTAATCATGAATGGGTACTGAACTTTATCAAATGCTTTTGGTACATCTATCGATATGATCATGTGATTTTTGTCTTTCATTTCCTTTATGTAATATATTGCATTTATCGATTTGCAAATATTGTACCCTCCTTGCATCCCTGGAGTAAATCCCACTTGATCATGGTGATCGTTATCTGTTTGGTGTATTGCTGAATATGGTCTGCTGGTATTTTGTTGAGGATATTAGCATCTATATTCATCAGAAATATTAGACTGTAACTTTCTTCTTTGTTGTTTCTTCATCTGGTTTTGGAATTAAGATAATACTGGCCTCATAAAAAGAGTTTGGGAATCTGCCCTCCTCTTGAATTTTTTGGAATACTTTAAGGATAGCTGTTAGTTCTTCTTTGAATGTTTCGTAAAAATTTCTTGTGAAGTTATCTGGTTGAGGGCGTATGTGTGACGAGTTTTTTTTTTTATTACTGTTTCAACATTGCTGGTCCTATCAGTCTACTCTGGATTTCTGCTTCTTCTTGATTCAATTTTGGAAGATTGTATGTTTTTAGAAATTTATCCATTTAGCCGACTTTTCCAATTCCCTCACATATATTCATCCATTGTAATTTCTTATAACCCCTTTTATTTTTGTAGAATTGGTTACTTCTCCTCTTTCATTTCTGATTTTATTTATTTGTGTCCTCTCTCTTTTATTTTTTGAGTCTCGTTAACAAGTTTGCCAATTTTGCTACTCTTCTCAAAGAACCAGCTCCTGGATTTATTGCTCTTTTGAATTGTTTTCTTAATTTCTATGTGATTTAATTCTGCTCTTAACCTGGTTATTTCCTTCCTTCTACTAACTCTGGGCTTTGCTTATTGTTTTTCCTCTAGTTCTTTTAGATGCAAGGTTATGTTGTGTATTTCAGGTTTTTCTATCATCTTTAGGTAGGTCTGTAATACTATGAATTTCCCTCCCAGTGCTTCCCCATAGGTTTTGGTATGTTGTATGTTCATTTTCATTTGTTTCCAGATACTTTTTGATTTCTTCCTTGATCTCATTGTTAACCCATTCATTATTTAATAACACATTATTCAGTCTCCATGAATTTGACTGTTTTTGAGTTTTTTCTTAAGGTTTGTTTCTAATTTCAAGCCATTGTGATCCAAGAAGATGCTTGATACTACTCCAATTTTCTTGAACTTGTTAACACTTGTTTTGTGTCCTACCATGTAATCTATCATTGAAAACGATCTGTGTGCATATGAGAAGAATGTGTAATTTACTTCTTTGGTGTGAAATGTTCTGCATAAATCAATTATGTTCATTTAATCTAGAATGTTATTTAATACCTTATGTCCTTTTTTTGTCTGGAAGATATATCCATTGTTGATAATGGGGTATTAAAATCACTTATGTCAATAAAATACCTGTGTTGCTGTCAAACTTTTTTCTCAAAGTCCTCAATGGTTTGGTTTTTTTTTTTTTTCATATTTAGGTGCTCCTATGTAGGGTGCATGTATGTTTACAAGGATTGTATCTTCTTGGTGGACTACTCCCTTAAGTGTTATGTAGTGACCACCTTTGTCTCTTTGTAAGATCTTTGTTTAGAAATCTATTTTATCTGATATAAGTATTGATACTCCTCCTATTTTTTCATGTCCATTTACTTGGAATAGTTTTGCTATCCTTTCACTTTCAGCTTGTGTAGATCCTTTATTCTCAGTTGGGTCTCTTGTAGACAGTATATATGCAAATTGTGTTTTTGTATCTGTTATGTTACCATATGTCTTTTGATAGGAGCATTTAATCCATTTATATTTAAGGGTTTTTTTCCAAGTAAATCAAGAGTTTAGGATAAAAATATAGGAAAATCTCACTGAAAAGAAAATTGCAGAAAATATAATGGGGCCTCATAAGGAATAGAAAATCATGAAATACATATTTTTTCAATTTCTCTCATAGCTCTTTCTTACAATTTTCCATCCATGCTTCTTTATTTTTTAAAAATTTACTGTTGTTCTATTACAGGAGTCCCAATTTTCCCTCCATTGCTCTCCCCTGCTGTGTCCACCCTTCCACTCCCACAATCAATTCCTAACCTGTTTTCCATGTCCATGGGTCATCCATACATATTCCTTAACTAGACCCTTCCCTTTCCCCCTTCTTCCCCTCACTCTGCCACTCTGGTCACTGTCAGTCTGTTCCTTGTTTCCATGTCTCTGGTTCTATTTTGCTCCTTTGTTGTTTTGTTCATTAGGTTCCTGTTATAGGTGAGATCATATGGCATTTGTCTTTCACACCTGGCTTACTTCACTAAGCATAACACTTTCCAATATCATCCATGCTCTCATGAAAGGTAAAAGTTCCTTCTTTCTTTCAGCTGCATAGTGGTGTGAATTCATTGTGTGAATGTACTGCAGTTTTTGATCCACTCATTTACTGATGGGCACTTAGGCTGTTTTCAGCACCTGGTTATTGTAAATAATACTGCTGTGAACATAGGGATGCATAGGTTCTTTTGAATTGGTGTTTCAGGATTCTGAGGGTGTAATCCCAGCAGTGGAATCACTGGATCAAAAGGTAGTTTCATTTTTAATTTTCTGAGGAAATTCCATACTGTTTTCAACAGTGGCTATTCCTGTCTATATTCCCACCAACAATGTAGGAGGTTTCACTTTTCTCCACATCCTCACCAGCATTTGTTGTTTGTTGATTTGTTAATGGTGGCCATTCTAACTGGTGTGAAGTGTAATCTCATTGCAGTTTTAGTTTGCATCTCTCTGATGGCTATTGATGTTGAGCATCCTTTCATATGTCTATGGGACCTTTGTATGTCCTTCTTGGAGAAGTGTCCACTCAGGCCTTTTGCTAATGTTTTAGATTGTTTGTCTTCCTGGTGTGGAGCTGTATGAGTTCTTTATATATTTTGGAGATCAAACCCTTGTCTGAGGTATCATTAGCAAACATGTTTTCCCATATGGTTGGTTCCCTTCTCATTTTGATGATGTTTTCTTAGCCAAGCAGAAGCTTTTTAGCTTGTTGTAGTCCCATTTGTTTATTCTTTCCCTTATATCCATTGCCTTAGGAGATATATCAGTGAAAACATTGCTGTGTGGGATATCTGAAATTTTACTGCCTATGTTTTCTTGTAGGACTTTTGTCACAACTTATATTTAAGTCTTTTATCCCTTTTCAGTTTATTTTTGTGTATGGTGTAAGTTGGTGGTCTAGTTTCATTTTGTTGTTGTTGGTTTTTTTTTTTTTTTTTTTTTTTGTATGTACCTGTCCAGATCTCCCAACACCATTTGTTGAAGAGGCTAATTTTGCTCCATTTTATGCTTTTGCCTTGTCAAATATTAATTGACCATAGAGACCTGGGTTTATTTCTGGGCTCTCTATTCTGTTCCATCAATCTATGGAGTGTCTCTTCTTAAGCCAGTACCAGAGTGTTTTGATTACAATGGCCTTGTAATATAGTTTGATATCAGATATTGTGATCCTTCCTACTTTGTTCTTCTTTAGTTTATTATTGGTAGGTACTTATTCACTGCCATTTTCCCTCTTTGTACTTGTGTTCCTCTCTCTATATCTTCTTCTTAAAATAGTCCCTTTATCATCTCTTACAATGCTGGTTTGGTGAATAATGGTTTCCTTTAGCCATGTTTTTCTTGGAAGCTTTTTATTTTACCTTCCATTTTAAATGAGAGCCTTGTTGAATAGAGTAGTCTTTGTTGCAGGTCTTTGCTTTTTAATACATGGAATATTTCATGCCATTCCCTTCTGCTCTATATTGTTTGTGTTGAGAAATCAGCTGACAGCCATATTGGAGCTCCCTTGTAGGTAACTGTTTCTCTTTTGCTGCCTTTAAGATTCTCTCTTTGTCTTTAAACTTTGCCATTTAATTGTGATGTGTCTTGGTATAGGTGTACTGCGATTCACCTTGAGTAGTACTCTCTACGCTTCCTGAACTTCCATGACTTTTTCCTTCACCAGGTTAGGAAAAATTTGTCATTATTTTCTCAAGCAGGATTTCTACCCCTTGCTCCCTTTCTTCTTCTGGCATCCTTATAATGCAATATTGTCATGCTTCATGTTGATCCAAAACTCCCTTAAACTATCCTTGATCTTTTTAAATCTGTTTTTGTTTTGTTGCTCTAACTGGGTGTTTTTTCTACCTTGTCTTCCAGTTCATTGATTTGATGGTCTGCTTCATCTAGCCTGCTTTTAATTCCTTTTAGTGTATTCTTTAATTCAAATATTGTATTCTTCATTTCCATCTGGTACTTATTCATGGTTTTCCATTCTTTTTCATGCTGATGTAGTTCCCACTCAGTTCCTTGTAATTCCATAAAGTTTCGTGTAGTTGTCATGAAGTTCCTTGAGCATCTTTATAACCATTACTTTGACCTCTATGTCTGACAAATTGCTTGCCTTGATTTCTTTTAGCTCTTTTTTATGGGGATTCCTCCTTTCCTTTCTATTGGGGGTTGTTTCTTTGTCTTCTCATTTTAGCTGACTTTTTTCCTTTGTTTCTATGTGTTAGATTGATCTGCTTTGACTGGCTGTCTTAATGAGGCAGGCTTATGTAGTAAGAGTCCTTTGGCACTCATTACTGCCATCTCTTTGATCTCCTAACCTGGATGTTTTAGGGATGACCTTATGCAGTTCACATGGGCTCTCCTGTTGTATTTGGGTTTTGATTGTTGTTGGCCCTTTCATTGGCTGGTCTCCCCTCATGATGGCTGACTGTGAGTATCAACCCCCACCTTTTCTTGTATTCTGTTGTACAGGTGCTGACAGAACAAAACAAAACAACACAGAAAACAAAACCTATAGAAGGAAGCCCTCCGCAACCACAACAGAAATTTTGATGACAAATAATCAAAGATTAATAAAGGTGGAAAGATAATAAGAATATTATAAGAAGGAAAAAGGAATGTGAGATGACTAAAGGAAAGAAAAATTATTGTGAGGGGACAGAGGGAGGAAAATAATAAGAGCAAGGAAGAGAAACAGGGAATCACCATAAAAGGTCAAAGAAAGAGAAAAAATAAAATTTAAAATGAAAAAGAAGAAAAAGAAGGAAGAAGGCAAATGGAGTAAGAAAAGGGAAGAATAAAATATAAGATTTGAAATAAAAATGGTAAAAAGGGAACCAAATTGATTAAAATAGAAAAGTTTAAAAAGCTAAGTAAAAGAAAAATAATGCAAATAATGAAAAAGAACAAAGTGAAATTTATATTAGTAGAGTTTAGTACTTTCTGGGTTCTCCTTCTGGATATGTTTCTGGAGTTGTCTGAAGATGGTATAAGCCAATGTCAGATGCTATCCCCATCTGGATTTATGCAGCTTGTTTAAAACTATGAGCAATCGAGCCCTGGCTGGCATAGTTCAGTGGACTGAGCGCGGGCTGCGAACCAAAGTGTCGCAGGTTTGATTCCCAGTCAGTGTACATGCCTGGGTTGCAGGCCATGACCCCCAGCAACCACACATTGATGTCTCTCTCTCTCTCTCTCTCTCTCTCTCTCCCCTTCCCTTCCCTCTCTAAAAATAAATAAATTAATTAAACCTTAAAAAAAAAAAACTACGAGCAATCCACAGGCTGTGGCTGTCTCCTTCAGGCATGGCTCTGCACAGAATGGCCTTGGTTACTCTGCACTGCTTACTTTTCATCAGCACAAGGTCCAGGGGTGGGTCAACTAATGACCAAAAGCACTGCTGGTACCCCCTCCACCTACCTCTATCTGTGGCCCTGCCATTAATCTTTTCCTAGCCACTGACCCATTTTTTTTCTGAGAGGGCTTCTAGTGTGTTTGAGAGGATGTGACCACACTGGGAAGTCCTTCCTTGGGAAGGGCTGTTCAGACCTCAGTGAAAATGTTGGATGTGTACCCCTGCCCCTGCACTGTACATCTTGGTCTTCCCAGATTGGTCCAGTAGTGAATATTTTCTAAAGAGTTACCTGTCCATTTCATGTGAGGGCCAATCAGTGTAAAAGGGTCAGTTCTTTCCTGCTTTGAGCTGATGGCAGCTCTGTATAAGAACCGAGGTTCCCCAAGATTGGAATCCCTCTTTCAGCCTCTGTGCCCTTCCCTGTGGTTACCTGGTTTCTCCCCAGAGCCTTTTGTTGAGGGTCTGTAAGCAGAGACCAGGTCTATTGATATAGGCTTCTGCCTTATTGGAATTGAAGTCTGTAGGGCAGTCACTGAGGGGAGAGTAACCCTTAATCAGAGGCAACCTCTTCAATCTTTGCCAGAAATTCAGGCTTTTGCTTCCTCAGGGGAGGCTTACTGTTGGTTTAGGATGGGCACATTCAACTTTCTACTTTGCAGGAATGAGTTCAGCAGCTCTGGACTCCAGAGGATAGATTAAAAGAACCTCCCTTCAGGGACAAGATGGAACAGCAGGTGGGGATGAAACTTTCTCAATCTAAGACACCAGTAGGAGGCTAAGCTCTCTGTCCTGCTCTCAAGCTATTTCCTGCAAAATTCTCACAATTTGAGAGTCCCTGCTTTTAGTTTCTCTTTCTTCCCCCTGAGGAAATGCACCCAAGGGGGGAATCTTGGGCCTGTAAGGACTGTTCTGCAGAGTTTCCCCATTAGAGGTGGTGCCTGCAACCTTGCAGGAAGAGTATATACAACCCTATTCTCAGTTCTTCCACTTGGTACACCAAAATGTTAACAGAAATTAAACTTCCATTTCTGGTACCGTGTATTTTGATACCATACTTTGCAAGATGAAGACATTAACACTTCTACTCTTCTTTTCACTGCTCTTAATAATCTCCTATCTTGTAACCACTGTCAACTATACCATTATTTTTATATTGTTAAGGTTGATAACGTTTTCATTCTGTTAGGTAACCATATTTAAGTGCCCTGTTATTTGTCAGATTGATTGATTCTAAAAGCTGAATATCAATAACCAGTGCTTATGTGGTTATAACTATAGTGTTTAGTGTATAGCCACACTGTGTGCTGAAATTATAATTGCTTCTCTACAGGACTAGTGTTATGCTCCTCTACCATTTAACTAAGAATACAGGGTGGGAAAAATTATGTTTACATAGGTTCATATGGAAAACAATACAATAATTAATAAAATAATAAAAAATAAACTGTATTTCGTGTACTCAAAACTGTAAATTTACTTTTGCTCCACCTTGTATTCTGAAGATGAAATTAAAACACATTCTCTTATTTTTATACTGTACAAATTCATTGATCATAACTTCAAGTTGTTTAAAAAAATTCAGTCATAATACCAGTAGGCCCCCTTTACTGCTGGGTACTATTGGCTTAACAAAGTCAGTGTAATGGGAGCAGTCACCATGACTCAACAGTAACTGCAACAATTATTTAGAATTTAAAACACAAAAAGAATTTTTTGAGGTAAGAGTATTTCATCACTGACATTTTTTTAGAATTGCTAGTAAATGTTGGCAATAAAAAAGTGAGCAACTTTTACTAAGTTTCATTATAGTCTTTAAATTCTCTATTTTAAAAAATGCATCCTTTTATTGTCTACACCCAGATAAAATGACTCCTATTGCCCTGGACATTAGTATACTAATGTTAGTGACTGATTTTCCACAGTCTTATCTTCTATTTTACACTATGGGCTGTTGCACTATGACCGTCCTCGGACATTTGTTTCTTATTATTCTCTTTGAGGTCTACTTCTTCTTGGATCCCACAACTTTTTTTTAGTCTTTCTTTTTGCTGTAACAAGTAATGTAATGTCTAAGAAATGATGGCTAAAAGGCCAACTTTCCCAGTCTTTTTATATCTGAAAATGTCATTGTTCTATCATCTTAGTTGATATATTTACTTGGTTTAAAATTCTGGGCTCAAAATAGCCATCCCACAGAACTTTGTAGGTATTGTGCTATCAACTTATAGAATCTGGTATTGATAAATTCTGTGTCAGTCCAATTCTTGTTCACTTGAGGGTAAATTGGTTTTTTTCTACTAAAAATTCTTAGGATCTTATTTGTATTCTTGATGTTTTAGAATTTCATGACTGTGGTCGTTGTTTTAAAGTAATCTTCAATTCCATATATTCTATTTCTTCAAAGGTTATTGTTTAGCCCTGGCTGGCATAGCTCAGTGGATTGAGCATGGGCTGCGAACCAGAGTGTTGCAGGTTCGATTCCCAGTCAGGGTACATGCCTGGGTTGCAGGCTATAACCCCCAGCAACCACACATTGATGTTTCTCTTTCTCTCTCTCTTTCTCCCTCCCTTCCCTCTCTAAAAATAAGTAAAGAAAATCTTTAAAAAAATTATTGTTTAATAATTTTGTCTTTTTTTTTCTTTCAAATTAGAGGTTTTCCTCAGTTGTCCTGTGGTTGGTGATTATTCATCCATTATTTATGAATGAGAAAATAGAAAGGCTGACAAGGAACTTTGTATATATGAGCAGGGGTTACTGTATAGTGGGCTTTGCTTTCAGAGCAGGCAGTGAATTAGCTGGTGTACTTGGGAACTCTGGTTTCTAGAATGAAGAGGGTTTTTTGTTTGTTTGTTTGTTTGTTTTTTATGAGATACTAACTGCCATATTAGGTCTTCGGGGTTTTTTTCCAGACATTCTTTGTCTGGAGTTAAATGTTCAGGTTTACAAAATTCTAATGTGGAAGAATGGAAAATGTTGGGGGAGAAGGTCAATATTTCCATATACATTCCTGCATCAATTCTCTCATTTTCAGATCATTTCTTACTTCTACTCTAAAGTTTTTGTGGAAAGATTTCTCAGCTCCATCTCTCTAGCTACTATACCTCCCCTCCAAGTGTTTTCTAAACTGAGGACTCATTTTTCTACTTTACCAGTGACCATTTTTTCATCTGATTTTTTGTCTTCCAGAAATTTTTGGAAGTCTGCAGCTAGTTCCATTCCCCACTCCTCAACAAGCAGTTTTTGAGCACTTAGTGGACTCTACACCAGGTAATACTCTAAGTGCTAAGGACATGACAGAGAAAAGAAAAGGTGGAAGAGGACACAATGAAGAAAGGAGAGGCAATCTAGTAATAAAAAACAAGGCAATAAATAAACAAAGTAATCTCAGAAAGTATTAAATCTTATAAAGAAAATAAACAGAGTAACATGATATAAAGATCTGGTGGGAATCTTTAGAAAAGCTGGTCAGGGAATATGTTTATCTAATTTGGCCCTAAAATCATGTAATCCTAAATCAAGGAAGATCATTTAGGTTTGAGCAAATAGAATGATGAGAAGGACCCAACCTCAGTAAAGTCTGAAGATGGGAACTCCAGGATAAGGGATCAGCTATAGACCAGAAAGCAAATATCAAAACCAAGGGACCAAAATGAAAGCCCAAATAACTACAAATCAATGAAGAAACAACAGTAGGGAATGAGGTTCAGAAGGGAAGCAGAGGCTTTTGAAACCATGGTAAGAAGTTTGTATTTTATTGTAAATGTAAAGGAAGACCATTGGGGTATTTTGCCCAGAAAATGGCAAAATATGGCTTTTTTGGTTTATACTTTCTTTTATGCCTTCATGATCATTGTAGTGGAATTTTTATTTTTCTTTATATTGAATTTTCGAGGGTCACATTGGTTAATAAAATTATATAGACTTTAGGTGTACAATTCTAATATACATCATCTGTATATTGTATTGTATGCTCACCATCCCAAGTCAAGTCTCAGTCCATCACCATTTATCCTCCCTTTACACTTTTCTACCTCCCCCTGCATCTACCTGGAATTTTAATGTGAGAAGCAGTACAGTGTTTTTGTTGAGAACATGGACTTTGGAACCAGATTACTGGTTCTGCCACTAACAATCCTTGAGAACTTAGGCAAGGGAGTATGTCTCTCTGTGCTTCAATTTTCTCATCTGTAAAATGGAGATAATAATTGCACTTAGCTGATTGAGTGGTTGTGAGAATTACTGTAATAAAGGAATGCACATATTTAGATTATGTGTTAGTTATTGTTGTTGTTGGAGGAGGAGGAGGAAGAGAAGATAAACATGTGCAACCAATTTACTCTCTCAGAGAAGAAGACCAAAGGTGTTGATTTGCTTGAACAAATTAGAGTTTAACAAAAGACCAAGGAGAGAATCCAGTTGTCTATCACATGCCATTATGCAACACAGACATTCTTTAAATCATTTCTTTTTTTCTATATCTATATTTCATATATCTTTCAAAATGTAACTGGGAGCCCTGGCTGGTGTGGCTCAGTGGCTTGAACACCAGCCTGTGAACTGTAAAGTCACTGGATCCATTCCCTATCAGAGCACGTGCCTGGGTTGTGGGGCATATCCCCAGTTGGTGGCATGCTAGAGACAAGCAACTGATGTTTCTCCCACACATCGATGTTTCTCTCCCTCTTTTTCCCTCTCTTCCCCTCTCTCTGAAAATAGATATATAAAGTCTTTTAAAAAATGCAAGTGGGATTATTTTTTCATTTCCTAGATATGTTCCTTTTTGGAGTTAAAGAAAGGTATAAGGTTTGCTTAATAATGTGTAACATGTACTATTTTTCAAAATAATACACATATACATATAATTTTTAAGAAACAAATACTATAGTCTTATAATGAAAAAATAACCATTATCTCCCCAATTTATTCCTACTCATCATTCCTCAGTCACTTTTTACATTTTAGCTGTTTACTTCATAATTTTAAATAATATGCTAAAAACATTATTGTTAATATTTGTCTTAGACAACAACTTTTTTTAAGATTTTATTTATTTATCTTTAGAGAGGGAAGGGAGGGAGATAGAGAGAGAGAAACATCAATGTGCGGTTGCTGGGGGTCATGGCCTGCAACCCAGGCATGCACCCTGACTGGGATACATGCAACACTTTGGTTTGCAGCCCACGCTCAATCCACTGAGCTATGCCAGCCAGGGCGGACAACAACTTTTTATTTTCAGATATGACACATGAAGATTCATTCTCATGCTGTATTGCCACTTCCTGAATTTCATACCTGTAGTTTTCTTGTTTATCCTTTTATTTTGCTAATGCTTATCCTCAACTTCCTAAGAAAGGTCACATGGGGGGATATCATTTCATTAATAGTTTGATTGAATATAAGAATTTTGGTTGAAAATAATCTCTCTCTATTTCAGAAGTACTATCATCTTCCAGGTGTTCAAAACCTTAGAGAAAACTGAAGCCATTCTGATTCTCATTTATTCTAAATGACCTGGTTATTTTAAATTTTGAAAAATTTGGAAACTTTTATTCCTGGCAATCTGAGAGTTTTGCAAATACAAGACTTGTGTATGTGTGTATTTCTGTTTTACTTATTGGGTTGGGAACTTGACAAGGTCTTTCAATTTGACACTTAGTATCCTGCAGTTCTAGGAGGTTTTCATTTTTCTCTTTCCTTTTTTATTTTTATTGGATTTATTGGGATGACATTGGTTAATATAATTATATAGGTTTCAGGGGTACAATTCTATAACACATCATCTGTATATTGCATTTTGTGTTCACCACCCCAAGTCAAGAATCCTTCCATCATCATTTATCCCCCTTTTACCCTGTTCCACTTCCTCACTCCCTTTCTCTCTGATACTCACAAGACAGTTGTCTGTGTCTGAGGGATTTTTTTTTTTAGCTTAATGCCTTCACCTTTTTCATCCAGCCCTTCAACCTTTATATCATATATTCTGCCTTATATGTGGAATCTAATGAACAAAATAAACTAACAAAATGGAAACAGACACACAGATGTAGAGAACAGACTGACAGGTGCCAGTGGGGAAAGTTTCTTGCATGGTTCTTAAATAATCTCCTCTTCATTTTCTATTCTTTTTTTTTCTGGAATTCATGAACTTCTATAACACTGCAATACTTTCAAAGTTGGGAAAGAATATTATTTTCAACCAAAATTCTTATATCCAGCCAAACTATCAATCAAGTGATATTTAACATCCCCCCCAACCATGCACCTTTTCTTACGAAGTTACTTGAGGATGAACATTAGCAAAAGAAATGGATAAACAAGAAAAAATAAGTACGGGATTCAGGAAATGGCAGTACAGCATGAGAGTTATTGGATTTATTCTCAGATGTTTTTATTATCTTTAAAAAACAAACGTGGGACAAGGGGGCTGAGTGGTTAAGGCAATGGACTGTTGAACAACAGAAATATAGCCCTGGTTGATGTGACTCAGTGAATTGAGTGCTGGCCTATGAACCAAAGAGTCAACAGTTTGATTCTTGGTCAGGGCACATGCCTAAGTTGCAGGACATGTACCCAGTGGGGGGCATGTGAGAGGCAAGCACACATTGATATTTCCTCCCTCTCTTTTTCCCTCCTTTCACCTTTCTCTAAAAATAAATAAATAAAATCTTTTAAAAAACAGTAAAATTGACTTCTGTTTGATTTATTTTAATATTTCAGCCTTTTGACATCTACTTTTAAATTAAATTTATAAAACTTACATTGATTTAATAACATTATATAAGTTTCAGATGTGCAACTTTATGATACAACATCTGCATATTCCACTGTGTGCTCATCATCAAAGACATCTCCTTCCATCACCATGTTTCACTCCTTTTACCCTCTTCATCTTCCCCTCACTCCTCTTCCCCTTTGCAACCACCATACTGTTGTTTGTGCCTATGAGTTTGTTTCTTTATTTTGTTTGTTTACTTGTTACTGTCTGCTTTATGTCCCATATACTAGTGAAATTACATGGTTCATGTCTTTTTCCATCTGACTCATTTCACTTAACATGATATTCCCCAGATCTACCCACATCATCATAAATGGCAATATTTTATTTTTTTTTCTTTAGCTGAGTAGTATTCCCTTGTATACGGTACCACAACTTTATCTAATCATCTATCAAAGTTCAGTTAAGGCATTTCCATGTCTTGGCTATTGTGAATAATACTTCAATAAATATAGGGGCACCTATATCTTTGTAAATAAATGTTTTTGAAATTTTAAAATGTTGATAATTGTCTTAATACATAGCATACAATCTGTTTCAGTAACTATTCCATGATCTCTTATAAAGACTATGCATTGTACAGTTGTTGAATGTAGTGTTCTATCAATGTCAATTTGGTAAAGTTATTCAGATCTTCCATAAGCTTACTAATATGCTCTCTTACTGTGGGAGTAGTGTTAAAGTGTTCAGTTATGACTGGGTTTGTTGAATTTTTCTTTTAGTTACATAAACATATTCCTTTGTTATTTAACCTATGTTTTCAAGTGCACAAACCTTATTAGGATTATGTCTTTCTGAGGAATTAAAAGTTTTATCATATGATGTGACTTTATCTCTGGTGATAGTCCTTTCCTTGACATGTACTTTATCTGACAACTAGTGTTTGCATTGTATATCTTTTTCATCTTTATATTTCTGATATATTAATATCCTTACATTTAAAGTATATAGATTAAATAACACTTCTCTGGTCCTTTTAAAAACCAATCTGACAACTTCTGTCTTTTAATTGAATTATTTAATCTATTTTTATTTAATATGGTTATTGATATAACCATATTAAGTCTAACACATCGCTGTTTCTTTTCAATTTCCCTGTTTGTACTTATTATTTTCTTTTTTTCTTTCTTGTCTTCTTTGTAATTAGTCAAAAATGTGTTAGTAATTTAATTTATATTCTCTGTTGGCTATTTAGTTTATATACTCTGTTGGCTACTTAGTCATCTTTGAATCAATTTTTAGTGGTTGCTTTAGAGATTACAATACACATTCTTATTGAAGTTTATCTTTTATTTCTATTTTATTACTTTAGAAACAATGTAAAACTCTTATAACAGTATAATTCCAATTCTGACCCATCTAGATTTTGCTGCTATTATTCTCACATGTTTCTTATACATATATTATAAACCTCACAATATATGCTTATTTAACTTTAAATAGTCTAATCTACAGGCATTTAAAAGTAATCATTTAAATTAACTGATGTGTTTACCACTTTTGGCACTATTTAGTTATTCCTGTAGATTCAGGCTTCCAACTTTTCCTTTTTACTCTCACTTGAAAATTTTCCTTTTGTAGTTTTTAAAAATATTCTATTTATTTATTTTTAGAGAAAAGGGAAGGGAGGGAGAAAGAGAGGGAGAGGAACATCAATGTGTGATTGTCTCTCACTTGCCCTCTACTGGGTACCTGGCCCACAACCCAGGCAGGTGCCCTGACTGGGAATTGAACCAGCAACCTTTTGGTTTGCAGGCTGGCACTCAACCCACCATGCCACACCAGCCAGGGCTCCTTTTGTATTTCTTATAGTAAAATCTGTTGGAAATGAATCTCTCAAACTTGTTGATCTGAAAATGTTTTTCTTCTCCCGTAATTTTTTTCATTTTTCATTAATGTTGTTCAGTTACAGTTGTTCCACCTTTTCCCCCATTGCTATCCTCTGTCCTGCCCATGCTCCCTCCCACAGTCAGTTTCCACCCCATTGTCCATGCCCTTGAGTCCTGTATTCATATTCCTCGACTTGCCTTTTCCCCTTCTTTCCCCCATTATCCCTCTCCCCTCCCCACTCTCCCACTGTTCTGATCACTGTCAACTTGTTCTTTATTTCCATGCCTCTGGTTCTGTTTTGCACATTTGTTTGTTTTGTTCATTAGGGGAGATCATATGGTATTTGTCTTTCACTGCTTGGTTTATTTCACTTAGCGTAATGCTCTCCAGTTCCATCCATGCCATCATGAAGCCAACCATATGGGAAAACATATTTGCCAATGACACCTTGGACAGAGGTTTGCTTTCCAAAATATGTAAAGAACTCACATGACTCCACACCATGAAGACAAACAATTTAATTAAAAAATGGGCAAACAACCTAAACAGATGCTTCTCCAAGGAGGATATACAGAGGGCCCATAGGCACATGAAAAAATGTTCAACATCACTAGCCATCAGAGAGTTGCAAATTAAAACCACAATGAGATACCACTTCGTACCAATCAGAGTGGCCACCATAAACAAATCAACGAACAACAAGCACTGGCAAGGATGTGGAGAAAAGGTAACCCTAATACACTCTTGTTGGGAATGCAGACTAGAGAAGCCACTGTGGAAAACAGTATGGAATTTCCTCAAAATACTAAAGATGGAAATGCCTTTTGACCCAGTGACCCCACTGTTGGGATTATAACCTAAGAATCCTGAAACACTAATTCAAAAGAACCTATGCACCCCAATGTTCATAGTAGTGTTATTTACAATAGCCAAGTGCTAGAAACAGCCAATTTTTCCTTCATTTTTAATTCAATTATGTGGTAGGCATCTTTGTAAAATGTCTCTTCCATAAGATTGCTGGCAACTTGTTATTCAATTAAACACTAATCCAGGCACTACTGTGAAAGGTTCTGCAGATGTAATTAAAGTCCCAAATCAGTCCACTTTAAGATATTTGGATAGGTCTGACCTCATAACATCAGACCCTTTAAAGCTGAAATTGTTCCTTGGCCAGTGGCAGTAGGAGTCAAAGATATTAGAAATATAAGAGGAATTCTATGTGAGAGGTTCTCTGTTGCTAAGATATAAAAAGTCATGATGTAGGAAACTGAAAGCAGTCCTTAAGAGCAGAGAGCAGTCCCTGGCAGATATTCAGAAAAACTGGGATATTTTAATCCTACAAACTCAAGAAACTGAATTCAGCCATCAGTAAGAATAAGTTTGGGAGCAGGAAGATGGCAGCAAAGTAGGTGGGAGCAGATTCCACTTCTCCCTACACGTGGGAGAAAAACCTAGCCCATCTATGGAGGAACAGAGCAAACAGCTGACTGTACCCCAGCATATATGAAAATAGAAGACGAAAAACTGTAGCAGACATTGAAAAACCAGATGGTAGGGAGAGTGCTTCAGGACAATAAGGTCCCAGGGACCAGTATGGGGACCAAGGTGGCTACAGCTCCAGGCCTGGTATGTGCCGGGTTTGCCACAGGGTTCTTGGGAGAGAGCTGGGTAAACTGTTCTCTCCCTAACCAAACAAGGTTTGAGCAGCACCGTGACATCTGGCTGCTTGAAGTCAAAGAGAGGGGAAAAACAACTAAGTGGCAAAGATACAGGGGCTGTGAGCACCCACGAAGCCTGTGGATGCTGGTTGGGGAGAGTTTAGAGTCAGGCCATGAGGGGCCCTGAACCCATAGTCCCTGGTCTGGCTGGAGAATTGGGCTATACGAGAGGCCAGGCCACTGTACTGAGCAGCAGGTTTGAGTAGGAGGAATTTCTCAAAGAGAGAAAGTGAAAAAAAGAGACACTGTTTGGTGAATTCTTCTGCAACAATTGCTCCAGCACCCTCCCCACCCAGTCAGACAACACTCCCAAGGAAGTGTGGGAATCCCTACATGCCCCCATAGCACTGGGAAGGGTGTGTGCCTGAACCCCTGGGGTGGAGGCAGCCTGGCCAGGCACGTGAACACACAACCCATGGAGAGTGCGCTCTGCAGGAGTCCTGGACTCCACACCCAAGGCCCCTCAGAGATGTGCCAGGCTAGATCTCGGGAGAGTGCATGAGAGGCTGCCTGAGACCATTTGGGAAGGGAGAAAAGCCTCTCAGCCTGCTGTAGCCAGCAAGACCAGAAAAATCAGTGTGGCCAGATTGAAAAAAGCAAGAGGCTTTTTAAATGTAATTTTAATTTTTTAAAATTATTTTTATCTCTAAATTTTTCCACTCTTTTCTTCTTGTTGTTTTATTTCCTCTTCCTTTCTTTCCAACTTTATATCTTCTTCCTTCCTTCTGCTTCTTTCTTTTAAAATGCCCACAAGTGAGACAAAAAAAAAACAAACCCTGGAACTGTGAAAACACCACAGCTGAACCCAAAGAGGGGGTATCCCAACAGCTGAGACAGTGAGACAAATTTCATTTTGCTATTACAGAGAACCTGCAAGTTATTGCATATTTGTATTATTATTTCTTCATTATTCTTACATCTTTTATTCTAATAGTATTTTTCTATTCCTTTTCTTTCTGTATAGTCTTCTTTACTTGGCTGGTTAAATTGTATCATTCCTCAGGTTTCCCCTGTTCTCTCTTTCATAGTGTATTGCTAATTTACTGTCCTTCATTTCACTTGTGTTCCCTTAGCACACTACTCATGGTCTTATACTCCCTATTCATATTATCCAGATCACACAGATTCTATCATATGATTGTTGCTCTAATATTATTGTAAATAATAGCGGTTCCATACAAATGTAAATACTACAAAACACCCCTCCCAGATCTTAGCTCACTTCATGGTTTCCTGAATTCATTACTGTAGTAGTCAACTCTATTCTCTCATACACTACACCAATTTACTATCCTTTACTCTCACCTTATCTCAGAATCTGACCTCCAACAACCTCACTGCCTTCCAGATCCAACTCACAACACTTCTCTCCCCAACAAAAGTCCTATCTTTCCATCCTTTCTAAAAATTGGCTATTTGGGTAGAAGATCACAGTTAACACTCTACATAGTCAAAGGATCTCCTATCTCTTCTCTACTGGCTATTACTGTAAATATCATAGAATACTCTGCTGCTGTATTAAACCATTTTGCCTTCCCTCTGCAACTGATCACAAAAAAAGAGTAGGTACAACATGTAAACACCAGGATACCCACTGGAAGAGGAAACCAAACAACAAAGGAAAGACCAATAAATAACAACAGAAGAAGGTGAAGCAGAGAGTGGAAGCCACACTAACCTCAATTCAAAACTTACCTGGAAATACAACTAAATAGTGGAGAAATTACTTAGAACAAACAACTGAACAAGAGCAAGAGAGAGAATCCTCAAAACCTTGTACACATAGAAGAACCAGCTTCAACACAACCTGGCCTAATCAGCACAACAAAATGCAAGAAGTGGTGGACAGAGTGACCCTCAGTTAACCAGCTGTGGGGAAGGACCCACTGAGAAAGACCCAAAAACAATCAAAATCCAAAGACAAACACAGAGCCAACTGAAATGATAGCCCAAGACCAGTGAGCTCAGGAGATCAAGGAGAATGCACCACTGAATCTCACAGGTATTCTGTCACAGAAGTTCACACCATAAACCCAGGGAGCCAGAACAGATCAATTTAAGAAGCTGAGGCTAACAAGAAGAGTCTCACAAACAATGAGCAAAGAAACAATACATAAGGGAAAGAAGAGAAGGAATCTTCAGAAAGAATGCTAAATGAAATAGAGTCAACTCAACTATCAGATATTGAGTTCAAAGCAATGGTTATCAGGAAGTTCAATGAGCTCACAGTGAATTATCAGAAACTAAAGGGAAACTACAAGGATCTCACTGCAAACTATATCAACATGAAAAAGGAAATATAAACTATCAAAAAGGGCCAAGAGGAAATGAAGAATACAATTTCTGAACTGAAGAACACAGTAGAAGAAATCAAAAGCAGGCTTGATGAAGCAGAAGATCGGATCAATGAGCTGGAGGACAAAGTAGAAAAAATAAACACCTGGAAAGAGCAAGAAAAGGAAAAGAGGCTCATAAATAATGAACAGGATTAAGAGAAATGCAAGACAGTATGAAATGTAATAATATCTGTATAATAGGGATACCAGAAAGAGAAGAAGAAGAGCAAGGGATAGAAAACTTGTTTGAAAGCCAGGCAGTGAAAGACAAATACCACATGATATCACCTTTAACAGGAATCTAAACAACAAAACAAAACAGAACAAAAAAAAAAACTAGCAAAATATAACCAAAGAAACTGAAATAGGGGATAGTCTGACAGTGACCAGAGGGGAGAGAAGAGGGAATTTCAGGGGGGAATGGGTAGGGTTTACAGGAACAAATTTGGAGGACACATGGACAAAAACTAGGGGTGGGGGGTAATGGAGGGGAAGGGGGGAGGGTTGGGTGGGTGGCCTGGAATGGGAGTAGGGGGGAGAAAACTGTACTTGAACAATGATTAAAATTAAAAAAAAATAAAATAAAAAAAGAAAACTTGTTTGAAAAAGTAATGATGGAAAACATCTTTAATTTGATGAGAGAAAAAGTCCCACAGATCCAGAGAGTCCCAATCAAGAGGAACCCAAAGAGGCCCACTTCAACACACACCACAATTAAAAAGGTAAAACTTGAAGGCAAAGAGAGGACCTTAAAGGCAGCAAGGGAGAAACAGGATGTGACATACAAGGTAGCCCCAACAAGGTTAGCAGCTGACTTCTCAATGGAAAAGCTCCAAGCCAGAAGAGAATGGCAAGAAATATTCCAAGTAATGAGAACCAGAGGTCTGCAACCAAGGCTCCTTTACCTAGGAAGGCTTCCAATCAACACAGAAGGCCAAATAAGGAGCTTCCCAGGAAAAATAAGGCTAAAAGAATACATGTCAACCAAAACACCTCTACAAGAGAGCATAAAGGGGCTGCTTTAAGGAAAGGAAGGAAGAGAGAGAGAGAGAGAGAGAGAGAGAGGGAGAGAGAGAGGAACACAGGTATGAAAATGGCAATGAATGAGTACCTATCGATAATAACCTTAAGTGTGAATGGATTAAATGTTCCAATCAAAAGACATGGAATAGCTGAATGGATAAGAGAGCATGACTCACACATATGCTGCCTATAAGAGACCCACCTCAGGATAAAAGACCTACAGACACTGAAAGTGAAGGGATGGAAACAAATTTTTCAAGCAAATGGACAGGAAAAAAGAGTGGGGGCAGCAATACTCATATCAGACAAAATAGACTTCAAAGAAAGGTCCATAAAGAGAGACCCAGAAGGTCACTTCATAATACTCAAGGGAAGAAATCATCAAGAAAACATAAACATAGTGAACATATATGCACCCAATGTAGGAGCACCCAAATACATAAAGAAAATCTTACAGGACTTCAGGAAAGACATTAACAGCAACACAATTACAGTAGAGGATTTCAACTACCCACTGTCAAAAAAGGACAGATTTTCGAAACAAAACACGAACAAACATACTCTGGCATTGAGCAATGCCCTAGATGAAATGGACTTAACTGATACATATATAGCCCTTCATCCCAAGGAAGTTAAATACACATTCTTCTCAAATGCATGGAACATTTTCAAAGATAGACCACATGATAGGACACAAAACAAGCCTGAACAAATTCAAGAACATTGAAATCATACCAAGCATTTTCTCTGACCACAAGGGACAGAATCTAGAAACAAACCCCAAGGAAAAAAACCCAAAACACTCAAATTCATGGAGATTGAATAATATGCTATTATACAATGAATGAGTCAAGAAGGAAATTAGGGGAGAAATGAAAAAGTTCCTGGAAACAAATGAAAATGAACTCACAACAACCCAAAACTTATGGGACACAGCGAAGGCAGTCCTGAGAGGGAAGTTCATAGCAATATACGTCTACATAAAAAAGGTAGAAACATTTCAAACAAAAAACCTACCCCTACCCCTACAAGAACTCGAGGAACAAAAACAAAGACAGCCAGGACCAAGTAGAAAAAAGGAAATAATCAAGATCAGAGCAGAATTAAATGATATAGAGAGTAAAAGCACAATTCTAAGAATCAATGAATCCAGAAGGTGGTTCTTTGAAAAAAAATACACAAATCAACAAGCCTTTAAGCAGGGTTACCAAGAAAAAAAGAGAGAGGACCCAAATAAACAAAATCAGAAATGAAAGAGGAAAGATCACAACTGATAGATACCACAGAAATACAAAAGATTGTAAGATATTACTATGAAGAACTATAAGGGAAGAAATTTGAAAACCTAGGTGAAATGGACAAATTTCTAGAAAGTATAATCTTCCAAAACTGAATGAAGAAGAAGCAGAAAGCCTGAATAGACAAATAACAGCTGACGAAATTGAAGCAGTAATCAAAATCCTCCTGACACACAAAAACCATGGACCAAATGGTTTCGCGGGAGAGTTCTACAAATCATTTAAGGAAGAGTTAACCCCTATCCTTCACAGACTATTCCAAAAAATCCAAAATGATGGAAGCCTCCCAAACTCTGTTTATGAAACCAGCATCACGCTAATTCCACAACCAGATAAAGACACAACAACGAAAGAAAACTTCAGGCCAATATCATTGATGAACATAGATGCTAAAATACTCAACAAATATTGTTAAACCGCATCCAACAATACATTAAAAAGATCACACACCATGACCAAGTGGGATTTATCCCAGGGATGCAAGGATGGTACAATATTTGCAAATCAGTAAATGTAATACATCACATAAACAAAATCAAAGACAAAAATCACGTGATCTTATCATTAGATGGGGAAAAAGCATTTGATAGGGTACTGCATCCATTTATGATAAAAACCACCATCAAAGTGGGAAAAGAGGGAGCATTCCTCAACATAATAAAGGCCATATATGAGAGACCAAAGGCAACATCATACTCAATGGGCAAATCTAAAATCTTTCCCACTAAGATCAGGAACAAGATGAGGCTGTCCACTTTCACCACTTGTATTCAATATAGGATTGGAAGTTTTAGCCACAGTGATCAGATAAGAGAAGGAAATAAAAGGTATCCAAATCTGAAAGGAGGAGATAAAACTATCATTGTTTGCAGATGACACGACAGTGTACATAGAATATCCTATAGACTCCACCATAAAAGTGATTGACCTATTAAATGAATTTGGCAAAATAGCAGAATACAAAGTCAGTATCCATAAACCAAAGGCATTTTTATACCAACAATGAAACAGCAGAAGCAGATTTCAAGAAATATATCCCATGTGATATAGCAGAAACAAAAATAATATACCTAGGAATAAAACTAACCACTGAGGTAAAAGACCTCTATTCAGAAAACTACATAACACTGAATAAAGAAATCAAGGAAGAGACAAATGGAAACATATACTGTGTTCATGGATTGGAAGAATTAACATCAAAATATCCATACTACCCAAAGAAATTTATAGATTCAATGTAAAAGCTCTTAAAGTTCCAATGGAATATTTCACAGACAGAACAAACACTTCAAAAATTTATATGGAACAATAAACAACCCTGAATAGGTGCTGCAATTTTGAGAAGGAAGAGCAAAGTAGGAGGGATCACAATACGTGATACCAAACTGTATTACAAGGCCACTGTAACCAAAAGAGCCTGGTACTGGCATAAAAACAGGCACATGGACCAATGGGACAGAGCAGAGAGCCCAGAAATAAACCCAAGTTTCTATAGTCAATTAACATTCAACAAAGGGGGCAGTAACATAAGATGGAGTAACAATAGCCTCTTCAACAAATGGTGTTGGGAGAAGTGGACAGGTACATGCAAAATAATGAACCTCGAGCACCAACTTACACCATACAGAAAAATAAATTCAGGGGGATAAAAGATTTAAATGTAAGCCGTGACACCACTAAAGTCCTAGCAAGAACATAGGCAGGAAAATCTCAGATATTTCATACAGCAACATTTTTACTGACATGTTCCCTAGAGCATAGGACATAAAGAAAAGAATAAACAATGGGATCTCATCAAAATAAAAAGCTTCTCCATGGCTAAAGAAAACAGTATTAAAATAAATAGAGAACCAACTGTATGGGGAATCATATTTGCCAGTGATACCCCAGAGAAGGGTTGAATATCCAAAATATGCAAAGAACTTACATGACTCCACTCTAAGAAGACAAGCAACCCAATTAAAAAATGAGCAAAGGACTTGAACAGTCACTTCTCCAAGGAGGACATACAGATGATCCAGTGACACATCAAAAGATCCCCAGTATTGCTGGCTATCATAGAGATGCAAATTAAAACCACAATGAGATGCCACTTCACACCAATCAGAATGGCCATCATAAAAAAAGCAAAAAACAACAAGAGTTGGAGAGGTTGTAAAGAAATGAGAACCCTAGTACACGGTTCATGGTATTGCAGACTGGTATAACCACCATGGAAAACAGGATGGAATTTTCTCAGAAAACTAAAAATGGATCTGCCTTTTGACCCAGCAATTCCACTGCTGTGACTATATCCAAAGAACCCTGAAACACCAATCCAAAAGAACCTTTGCACCCCAATGTTCATAGCAGCACAATTTACAATAGCTAAGTGCTGGAAACAACATAGGTGTCCATCAATAAATGAATGGATCAAAAAACTATGGTGCATTTACACAATGGAATTGTATGCAGCAGAAACAAAGAAGGAGCTCCTACCCTTTGCAACAGCATGGATGGAGCCGGAAAGCATTACACTCAGTGAAATAAGCCAGGTGGTGAGGGACATATACCATATGATCTCACGTTTAACAGGAACCTAAACAACAAAACAAGGAAACAAGCAAAATATAGCCAAAGACACTGAAATAGAGGACAGGCTGACAGTGACCAGAGGGGCGAGGGGAAGGAATTTCAGGGGAGTATGGGAAAGGTTTACAGGAACAAATATAAAGGACACATGGACAAAAAGCAGGGGGGGTTCAAATGGGACGGTGGTGGGTAGGGATGGGTGGATGGGTTGGAATGGGAGTAAAGGACAGAAAACTGTACTTGAACAATGATTAAAATAAATTTTTTTAAAAAAAATTTAAAAGACCATAATGGGATACCACTTCACACCAATCAGAATGGACATTGTAAATAAAGCAAAAAACAAGAGCTGGAGAGGTTGTAGAGAAAAGGGAACCCTAGTACAGTGTTGGTGGGATTGCAGACTGATACATCCACTATGGAAAACAGTATGAAATTTCCTCATAAAACTAAAAATGGGTCTACCTTTTGACCCAGCAATTCCACTGCTGGGACTATATCCTAAGAACACTGAAACAACAATCCAAAAGAACCTATGCTCCCCAATGTTCATAGCAGTACAGTTTACAATAGCCAAGTGTTGAAAGCAACCTAGGTGCCCATCAGTAAATGAATGGATCAAAAAACTATGGTACATTTACACAATGGAATTGTATGCAGCAGAAACAAAGAAGGAGCCCCTACCCTTTGTGACAGCATGGATGGAACTGGAAAGCATGCTAAGTGAAATAAGCCAGGCCGTGAAAGACAAGTACCATATGATCTCACTTTTAGGAGGAACCTAAACAACAAAATAAACAAACAGGCAAAATATGACCAAAGACTCTGAAATAGAGAACAGGCTGACAGTGACCAGAGGTGGAGAGGGGAGGGAATTTCAGGGGAAAAGGGGAAGAGTTTACAGGAACAAGTGTCACTGACACCTGGACAAAAACTGGATGGGGAGGGCTTGGGGGGTGGGCTGGGATTGTAGTGAAAGACAGAAAACTGTAGTTGAACAACAATTAAAATAAAATAATTTTTTTAAAATTAAGAATATATTTGGAAATATATTTTTTCCAGAACCTACAGTTGAGATCTCAGCCTAGTTGAGACCTATATTTCAGCATTGGGTTACCCTGAGAAGAAAGGGGTCATGCTATTCAGGACATCTGACCAACAGAAACTGCAAGGTAATGTGTATGGCTGTTGTTTTAAGTCAGTAAGTTTGTGGTTATTTGCTTTGCAGAAATATAAAACTAATACAAGTTACAATTTACCTTCAGTGAAAATGCTTAGATTTTAAGTGTGACACATCAGTTTTGTAAAATACATGTGTTCATTTTATTTACAAACTAATCAAAATGCAGAAAACTTCCAATTACTGCCCCCCCAAAATTCTCTCAAGACCTCCTAGTCAACCCTATCACTCCCAAGCAACCATGTTTCTGATTTCTATCATCAAAGGTTAGTTTTTTCTGTTGCAGGATTTCATATTAATGGAATCATTTTGTATGTACTTTTTATGAACATATATTTCCATTTGTCTTGGATTACTGTGTAGAGGTGGATAGGCTTTACTATACAGTAAATAGACATTTAACCTTAAAAGAAATTGCTAAATCGTTTTGGAAAGATTTACCATTTTGCTCTCTCAATAGCATTGATTAAGAGTCTAGAGTGAGAGACACTAGAGAGAGACTTGGGGAAGCAGCTGTAGGATATTTGGTGCTGGGATATACCTGGGCTCCACAGCAGCCATCTTTCTTGAAAAGATCCCCTTCCAGGGAAAATCAAATACCTTATCTTACGGGATACCACTCTTCCCACCCTCTAGAATTTCCCTCACCACAATCTCTGAAATCTTGTTTGCTCCACCCTGCATCTTTTTTGTTCTTTTTTCAATTTTGCTCTGTCTTGGTGTTTTTTTGTTGTTGTTGTTTTGTTTTGTTTTGTTTTTCTTTCTTTTCTCCTATCCTGCATCTTAACACTTGCTGAGGAGACAGCAACATAAACCAACTCAGGGGTCATCAGAGACTTGCAGTAGGGTGTAGTCAATCCATACACATTCCTAAAAAACAGACTGGTGCTTCCCTTTCACAGGAGAGCCACAGAAACACAAATACCATCTTGGCATTTGGCAGAACCAAAATCTGGGCTCTGGAGCCCTACTGGGGGCCCCCGTCTTGCCGAGTACATGGAAATAATCCCAGACAGACAGAGACTAGTGGCTCGGGGGAGGCGGAACACACCCACCATCTTTCCTTAAGTGTTAAAGGCACCTGCCATGGGAGATCCAGGAATCACAGCCTCATGTTTCTTCCAGAAGCCCTCTCAGAAATAGTCAAGTCTGTGACTAATCTAAGATTGATAGCAGGCCAGCAGACAGAGAGACAGGCAGAGGTGGATCTGGTGGTGACTTGGGACATTTGCTGACACACCCCTGTACCTAGTGCTGATAAAACACAGCTTTGCACAGCAGCCTGGCCCACCCGGGGAGCAGCCAAGCCCTGGGGAATCAGCCACAAACTGGACCGCTTGAGCTTTGAAAGGCTGCTGAGGGTCAGACATGGACTGCACCTGACATTGGCTTACACGAGACTCAGACATTAGAGCAGTATCCAAAGGGAGAAACCAGAGGCAAGATCTAAACTACTGAGTTGAGCCACTTGGTTCTTTCATTATTTTTGCTATTTTTCTCATAACACTTTTTAACTTTTAATTTTTATTTTATTTTTAGTGCTCTAATTTTTCTTTCATATCTCCTATTCTACTCTTACCTTAGCTGGTGTAGCTCAGTGGATTGAGCGTGGACCTGTGAACCACAGGGTCACTGGTTCATTTCCCAGTTGGGGCACATTCCTGGGTTGTGGGCCAGGTCCCCAATAGGGGGCATGTGAGAGGCAACCACATATTGATATTTCTCTCCCTTTCTTTTTCCATCCCCTCTCTAAAAATAAATAAATAAAATCTTTTTAAAGATGCATAGAGAAGAAAAGAAATTTTCAAAGGATCAATGAATCCAGAAGCTGGTTCTTTGAAAAGATAAACAAAATTGACAAAACATTAACAGACTCATCAAGAAAAAAGAGAGCACCCAAATAAATAAAATCAGAATTGAAAGAAAAGAAATAACAACTAATACCACAGAAATACAAAGGATTATAAAAAATTACAATGAACAATTACATGCCAAGAAATTGAACAACCATAGCTAAATGGATAAATTTCTAAAACATACAATCTTCCATAACTGAATCAAAAAAGAAGAAGAACATCTGAATAGACCAATAACAACCAGCAGAATTGAAGGAGTAATAAAACAAACTCATGACAAACAAAAGCCCTCGACCATATAACTTCACAGGTGAATTTTACCAAACATTGAAAGGAGAACACCTATCATTCACAAACTATTCAAAAAAGTTCAAGAAGAGGGATGACTCACAAACTCTTTTGACAAGGCTAGGGCTATCCTAATTCCAAAACCAGGTAAAGTAGCAAAGAAAGAAAGTTACAGTCCAATATCTCTGATGGATGTCAATTCTAAAATTCTTGACAAAATAGTAGCAAACCAGATACAGCACTACATCAAAAAGATCATACACCATGATCAAGTGGGATTTATTCCAAGGATGCAACAATGGTACAATATTTACAAATCAATAAATGTGGTACATCACGTAAACCAAATGAAAGACAAAAATCATATAATTGTATCAATAGGTGCTCAAAAAGCATTTGACAAGTCCAGCACTCATTTATAATAAAAACGTTCAGCAAAGTGGGAATAGAGGGAGCACCCTTCAACATAATAAAGGCCATATACAAAAATCCTACTGCCAAAATCATACTCAATGGGCAAAAGCTAAAGCTGTTTCCCTTATGATCAGAAACAAGACAAGGGTATCTGTACTCACCACTCTTTTTCAACACAGTACTGGAAATCCTAGCCACTGTGATCAGACAAAAAGAAGAAACAAAAGGCATTCATTTGGGAAAGATGAAATAAAATTGTCATTATTCACAGATGACATGATCGCGTACATAGAAAATCCTATGGGTTCCACCAAAAAAGGACTTGAACTATTGAGTGAATTTGGCAAAGTAGTGGGCTACAAAGTCAACACTGAGAAATCATTGGCATTTTTGTACACCAACAATAAACTATCAGGAAGAGAACCTGAATAGACACTTCTCCAAAGACAATATATAGATGGCCAATAGACATATAAAAAGATGCTCAGTGTCACTAATCATCATAGAAATGCAAATTAAAACCACAATGAGATACCATCTCACACATGTCAGAATATCTATTATCAATAAATCAAGTGCTAGTGAGGATGTGGAGAAAGGGGAACCCTTTTGTATTGTTGGTTGGAATGCAGATTGGTGCAGCCACTGTGGAAAGCAGTATGTAGACACCTCAAAAACTAAGAATGGATCTGCCTTTTGATCCAACAATCCCACTTTTGGGAATATATCCAAATGAACCTAAACCACTAATTAGAAATAACATAAAATGGGGAAGATGGCAGTGAGGTAGGTGGGAGAGGAGCCCAGTTTTCCCTGTGCCCAGCTGGGACACCTAGCAGATCTTCTGAAGAACAGAGTGAATAACCAACAGAATTCCAGCTTATATGAAGTTTGCAGGTCAAAAATTGTACAGGACATTGAAAAAGAGATAGTGAGGAGATTGTGCTGGGATGGTAAGGTCCCTGGGATCTGCACAGGGGCCTAGGTTGCTGTGGCCCTCAGCTTCATGCCTGATACAGGATATGGGAAGGAGAGTTAGAGCACCAGCTTCCTCCCCTACCAGAAGGGGAGCCTGGAAGGGCAGCCTGGCACCAGGAGGAACCTGGATGCTGGGAGTCGCTGAAGGAAATAGAGATGAAAAGGGAGACACACAGAAGTGTAACACATCTGCTGGGACTGTGGAAGCTGGCACCAGAGAAATTAGGGTGCCAGGTGACACAGATAAGGAAGGAGTTGGGCCATGTTGGACGCTGACTCAGATAGTCTCTGGAGTGGTTGGAAAGTTGGGCGGTGTGAAAAGTTGTGAGCTTGTTAAGAACAGCAGGCAGCTGCTTTGTAAAGAAGTCTCAAGCAGCGACTGGCTCACCCCAAGGGTGATTTGAGCTACATGCACCCAAAGGCTGACTGGTTAAGTGGAACAGCACGCCTGAGCTTGACTCACACTACACACCCAGAGACTGAGGGGCTGATTGGAACAGCACACCCAAGTTTGACTTGAGCTGTGAACCCACAGACTGAGTGCCTGAATAAGCCTGGCAGCTCACAGAGGATCTGGGGCAGAGACTGGGCAGCTGTAAATATTGAGGCCTAGACCTGGGCCCCATCATCTCAAAACCATAGGGAGAGGGAAAAGTGAAGCCCAGCCTCCTCTTCTCCACTTCCTGTGGCATCAAGGAAGACCAGCAGAACTCACTGAACAAGTTTAAAGTCAGCAGGAGGCTTATTTTTTTTCTTTCCTCTCTTTTCCACATGTTTTCTTCCCTCACATGAGACTATAAGACGTGGGGTTACAAAGGGTACATGGACAGATCCAAAGGGGAAGCAGGAGGCTGACCCCAAAAATTGAGAAACTGAGACAAATGTCATTTTGCTACCTGATAGAGCTGGCATTTTATTTTTGATGCATATTATAATTTTTCATTATTTTTACTTCTTTTATTTTATTAGCATTTTTATTAATCTGCCTAATGTTTAGTTTCCTTCATTTTTTTTCAATATTTTATTTTTATTTATTTTTAGAGAGGGAAGGGAGGGAAAAAGAGAGACAGAGAGAAACATCAATGTGCAGTTGCTGGGGGTCATGGCCTGCAACCCAGGCATGTACCCTGACTGGGAATTGAACCTGCGACACTTTGGTTCACAGCCCGCGCTCAATCCACTGAGCTATGCCAGCCAGGGCTTGGTTTCCTTCATTTTATTTCTTTTTAATTGCATTGCTTGAGTGGTTTTCTTTATTCTCTCTTTATTGTATTTTATTTTCCTTCTTTTACTTTACTTGTGTTCCAAATACACACTACTCATGATTGTGAACTTTCTGTTCCAGTTATCCAAGTCATTTACTTCTTGCCATATTATTGTTGTTCCAGTACTATCATAAATAATTGTTGTTCCATACAATTCTACTAATTACACAGCAACCCTCCCTAATCTTAGCCCACTTCAATTTATACCTAAAAATCATTATTGTTGTGGTTCACTCTATTCTCTCTCACACCATGCCTACTTTCTATCCTTTACTCTCACTATATCTTATCATCTAACCTTGCATAAGTGCTCTGTTTTCTGGATTCAGTTCACAATCTTCCTCCACTCTAACAAGAGTCTTATCTCTCACCTTTCATAAAAAGTATCTAGTTGGGTGAAAATTCACAGTTAATGCTATACTTATCCAAAAAACTCCTACCTCTTCTCTACTTGCTGGTACTTTAAATCCCATAAAATATTCTCCCCCTGTCTGAATCCATTTTGCCTTGCCCCTGTCGCTGATCACACAAGAATTAGGTGGGAGCTATGAACATCAGTATGCCTGCTGGAAGAGAGAAACCACCAATAAGGGAACCACCAAAAGGTAATAACCCAAGTAAAACAAGAAAGCCCACAAAAACAGAAGAAAGGGCAAACATAGAGCATCCAGACAAGGAGATCAAAGAGACCACACCATGTAACTCTATAGAATTCCTACCATAGAAGTTCACCCTACAAAGACAGCTAGCAAAGCAAATCATCAAGGAAGCACAGAAACAAAAACAAACAGTCACCAAAAATGGGGAGACAAAAGAGAAACATGCAATAAAAAATGGAAGATACCCCACTAAAGGAGCTAAATGAAATGGAGGTATGCAAACTATCAGATACAGAATTCTAAATAATGGTGATAAAGATGCTCAAGGAACTCAAAAACAACTCCAAGGAACTGAGTGAAACTACAGCAGTTTGAAAAGCAAAATAGAAGCTATAAACAAAAAAAAAAAAACAGGAAGAAATGAACAATAAAATATTGGAAATAAAACACACTAGAAAAAATTACAGTCTTGCTGGATGAAGCAGAGGACAAGGTAGAAAAAAATACCCAAAAAGAGCAAGAAAAGGAAAAGAGGCTCAGAAAGAATGAATAAGTGTTAAGGGAACTGTAGTACAACATGGAACATAATAATATCTGTATAATAGGGACACCAGAAGGGGAAGGGGAAGAGCAAGGGATAGAAAACCTGTCAGAAAAAGTAATGATGGAAAACTTCCTTAATTTGATGAGAGAAAATGTCACAGAAATCTAGAAAACAGAGAGAGCTCCAATCAAGAGGAACCAAAAGAGGCCCACTGCAACATATATTATAATTAAAATGGCAAGATTCCAAGAAAAACAGATAGTCCTAAAGGCAGCAAGGGAGAAACAGGAAGTAACATACAAGGGAGCCCTGATAAGACTAGCATCTGAATCTCAAAGGAAATGCTCCAAGACAGATGAGAATGGGAAGAAATATTCCAAGTAATGAGAACCAGAGGCCTGCAACCAAGACTACTTTATCCAGCAAGGCTGTCAATTAACATGAGAAATGAAATAAGAATTTTCCCAGACAAAAGAAGTCTAAAAGAGTACACCTCCAACAAACCAGCTCTGCAAGAGATGCTAAAGAATCCTCTTTAAAAAGTGGAAGAAAAATAGTGAGAGAAAGGAACAAAGGTACAAAGGGAATATAATGGCAATTAATAAGAAGTTCCTATCAATAATAACCTTAAGTGTTAATGGATTAAATGCACCAATCAAAAGACAGAATTGCTGAATGGATGACAAACCATGACCTACACATTTACTAACTACAAAAGACCCAACTCAGAACAGAAGAACTACACAGACTGAAAGTGAAGGACTCAAAACAAATATTCCAAGCAAATGGACAGGGAAAAAAAAAACGCTAAGGTAGCAATACTCATAACAAACAAAACAGATTTCCAAAAAAAGGCCATAAAGATAGATCCAGAAGGTCACTTCATAATACTCAAGGGAAGAATCCATCAAATAGACATAAACATTGTAGATATATATGCACCCAACATAGGGGCACCCAAATACATAAAGAAAATCTTAGGGGATTGCAAAAGCTATTGACAGCAACACAATTATAGTAGGGGATTTCAACTCCCCACTTTCAACAATGGACAGATCTTCCAAAGAAAATATCTACAAAGATAATGTGGCATTCAAGAATATTCTACATCAAATGGACTTAACTAATACATATAAAGCTTTTCATCCCAAAGAAGCAAAATACACATTCTTTTCAAATGCACATGGAACATTTTCAAAGATAGACCACATGATAGGACACAAAACAAGCATCAACAAATTGAAGAAAATTGAAGTCATATCAACCATTTTCTGTGACCACAAGGGACTCAAACTAGAAACTTACCTCATGGAAAAAACTCAAAAATATTCAAACTCATGGAGATTGAACAGCATGCTATTAAACAATGAATGGGTCAAGAATGAGATTGGGAAGAAATTGAAAAATTTCTGGGAATGAATGAAAATGAACTCACAACAACCCAAAACTTATGGGACACAGCCAAGGCAGTCCTGAGAAGGAAGTTCATAGTGATACAGGCCGACCTAAAAAAAGATAGAAACATTTCAAACAAACAACCTAACACTACATCTACAAGAACTTGAGGAACAATAACAAAGACAACCCATAGTGAGTAGAAAGAAGAAAGTAACCAAAATCAGAATACAATTAAGTGACATAGAGAAAAAAAGTACTATTCTAGGGATCAATGAATCCAGAGGCTGGTTCTTTAAAAGATAAACAAAATTGACAAGCCTTTAATCAGGCTCATCAAGAAAAAAAGAGACAGGACCCAAATAAACACAATGAGAAATGAAAGAGGAGAGATTACAACTGATACCACCAAAATATAAAGGATGGTAAGAAATTACTATGTAGAAATAAATGCCAAGAAATTAGAAAACCTAGGTGAAATAGACAAATTTCCAGGAAAATATAATCCTCCAACTTGAATAAAGGGGAAGCTGAAAGCCAGAACAGACCAATAACGTCTGACAAAATTGAGGCAGTAATCAAAACTCCCAACACACAAAGGCCCTGGACAGGACAGTTTCACAGGAGAAGTCTACAGAGCATTTAAGGAAGAATTAACCCCTGTTCTTCACAGAGTATTCCAAAATCCAAGAAGATGGAAACCTCCCAAACTCTTTTTATGAAGTCAGCATCATAGCAATCCCAAAACTAGATAAGGACACAATAAAGACAGAAAATTTCAGGCCAATATCACTGATGAACATAGACACTAAAATCCTCAACAAAACATTGGCAAACTACATCCAGCAATACCTTAAAAAGATCATACACCATGAGTAAGTTGGATTCATCCCAGGGATGCAAGGATGTACACTATTTGCAAATCAATAAACACTTAATCACATAAACAAAAGCAAAGACAAAAATCACACAATCATATCATTAGATACAGAAAAAGCATTTGATAAGGTACAGCACCCATTTATGATAAAAATACTCAGCAAAATGGGAATACAGAGTATTCCCCAATATAATAAAGGCCATATATGAGTGACCTACAGTCAACATCATACTCAATGGCCAAAAACTAAAACTTTCAAACTAAAATCAGGAACAACACAAGGCTGTCCACTTTCACCAGTCATATTCAACATAGCATTCAAAGTCCTAGCTACAACAATCAGACAAGAAAAAGAAATAAAGTGCATCAAAATTGGAAAGGAGGAAACAAAACTGTCATTGTTTGCAGATGACATGATAGTGTACAGAGAAAATTCTATAGACTCCCCCCCAAAACTGCTCAACATAAAAAAATGAATTGGGGATAACTGCAGGATACAAAGTCAATATTCAGAAAATCAAAGGCATTTTTGTATACCGACAATGAAAATCAGAAACAGATATAACGAAAAACATCCCATTTGTTATAGCAACAAGAAAAATAAAATACCTAGGAATGAACCTAATCAAGGAGGTAAAAGACTTCTACTCAGAAAACTATAACACTGAAGTAAGAAATTAAGGAAGACACAAAGAAATGAAAGCATATACCATGTTTGTGGATCAGAAGAATTAACATCATCAAAATGTCCATACTACCCAAAGCAATTTATAGATTCAATGCAATACCTATTAAAGTACCAGTGGTATACTTCACAGATATAGAACAAACACTTCAAAAATTCATATGGAACCCTAAGTGACCCTGAAGAGTTGCAGCAATTTTGGGAGAGAAGTGCAAAGTAGGAAGAATCACAATTCCCGTTATCAAACCATATTACAAGGCCACTGTAATCAAAACATCCTGGTACTGGCATAAGAACAGACACATGGACCAATGGAACAGAATAGAGAGCCCAGATATAAATCCAAATCTCTACAGTCAATTAATATTCAACAAGGGTGCAGCAGCATAAAATGGAGCAAAATAGTCTCTCCAAAAAATGGGGTTGGGAGAGCTGGACAGCTACATGCCAAAAAATGAAACTTGATCACTAACTTACACCATAACAAAAATGAACTCCAAATGGATAAAAAACTTAAATATAAATCTTGACCCCATAAAAGTCCTAGAAGAGAACATAGGCAGAAGAATCTGATATTTCACGTAGCAATATTTTCACTGATATTTCCTAGAGCAAGGGACATAAAGGAAAGAATAAACAAATTGGACTTCATCAAAATAAAAAGCCTCTGCACAGCTAAGGAAAATTGCATTAAAATAAAAAGAGAACCAACCATATAGGAAAACATATTTACCAATGATACCTTGGACAAAGGTTTGATCTCCAAAATATATAAAGAACTCATAGGACTCCACTCTAAGAAGAAAAGGAACCCAATTAAAAAAAAAATGGGCAAAGGACTGGAACAGACACTTCTCCAAGGAGGACATACAGAGGATCCAGAGACATGTGGAAAGATGCTCAGCATCACTAGCCGGCAGAGGGATGCAAATTAAAACCACAATGAGATACCACTTCACACCAGTCAGAATGGCCATCATAAACAAATCAACAAACATCGAGTGTTGGAGAAGTTGTAGAAAAAAGGGAACCCTACTGCACTGTTGGTGGGATTGCATGCTGGTGCAACCACTGTGGAAAACAGTATGTAATTTCCTCAGAAAATTAAACATGGAACTGCCTTTTCCATTTTAATAGGGTGCAGCCAAGAGGGGGGTCCCAAATAGGCATTTGAAATGGGGTCCAGAACTCAAGATGTCCAGAAAATTTTAGGATGTCCTCACCTCACTTCAGGTGTGAGTTGGGGAAAGGGACACATGGAGCAATCCCATTGAGAGCTGTTTTGCAAAGTGACAGCTTTGCAGCTAACCTCTGGTGTGGTCATTTAACATATCTGTAACCTTTAACTGGTTACATAGATATGTTAAATAGCTGTGGCCATGCTCTGAGCCAGGAGAATGGAAGTAACTTCCCCACCAAATTGGAACTGGGCTGGGGGGCAGATCCCCTGAGTTACAGCACCTGCGTGGGAGCTTGGAGAAGATTGGCTCCATGACATGGAGCCACACCTGCCCAGACTCATGATGGCAGTCCAGTAAAGCTGAAAGGATATGAGACTGATGGCAAGTGTAGCCAAGTGTGGGAGGAGTCAGAAATGGAGCTGCAGAGGAAGATTATCATGGGATTTAAACCCAGACATAGCAGCCATTTGGGGAGAGAACCACGCAGCTTTGGCAGAGTGGCAACCCTCCTCCCCTCCTCGCAGCCAGTGAAGGAGAACCACACAGTTTTACCAGAGTGGGGACCCCCGCAGCCCTTGTGCCGAGAGGACCACGTGGCTGGTGCAGTGGAGAGAGAACCACATGGCTGTGGCAATAGAAAGGAGAGCCACACGGCTTTGCCAGAATGGGAACCCCCTCAGTTTTAGAAGGGGGAACCACCACCTGGCTTTAGAAGAGATCCCAGCGACACAGCTGACGGTGCCAGGAACCAAAGGAGGCCTACCAGCCAAGACAGATTACTGGGAAGAACTGGGGGCTGCCTGAGCCACAGACTTCTATTTCTTTTCCTGAGATATGGTACCCCAGAGTGGGCAAAGGAGGGAAGGAAGGACTGTGTGTGTTTGTGGTTATTTTAAGGGACTTTGGGATTTTGATGAAGACATTAGGTCACTACTTTAAGTCTGTATAGCATTAAATAAACATTTCCTTTTCTATTCACAAATCTCTGGCATCGAGAGACATCTTTCCTCAGGTGGCGGACATAACGAACCTGGGGGCTTCCTTTCAGGTAATAGCATATTGTCCCATGCCCCCCCTCTTTGTTCTGTAACATTTTGACCCAGCAATTCAACTGCTAGTATTATATCCTAAGAGTCCTGAAACAGCAATCCAAAGGAACATATGCACCCCAATGTTCTTAGCAGCACAATTTACAATAGCCAAGTTCTGGAAGCAACCTAAGTGCCCATCGGTAAATAAATAAATGAAAAACATACAGTATGTTTACACAGTGGAATAGTACACAACAGAAAGAAAGAAGGAGCTCCTTCCTTTTACAACAGCATGGGTGGAACTGGAGAGTATTATCCTCAGTGAAATAAGCCATGTGGCGAAAGACAAATACCATATGATCTCACCATTAACTGGAACCTAATAAAAAAAATGAACAATCAAGCAAAATATAACCAGAAACATTGAAATTGAGAACAAGCTGACAGCGACCAGAGAGGAGAGGGGAGGGGATAATCAGGGAAAAGGGTGAAGGGTTTACAGGAACAATTACGAAGGACACATGGACAGTAAGAAGGTGGGGTGGAAGCAGAGGAAGGAGGTGGTGATGGCTGGGTTGTTTGGGAGGGCAGGGTGGTGGGGCTGTGTGGTGGGGAAAGGCAGGTAACTGTACTTTAACAACATTAATAGTAATAATAATAATAATAATAATAATAATAAAGTAAAAAAGAAATAGCATAAGCACCTCTATATTCATTGGCCCATTATTTGCAATTGCCAATGTATGGAAGCAACTCAAGTGTCCATCAATAGACAAGTGGATAAAACAACTAAGGGACATTCACACAATGGAATATTAGTCAGCTGTAACAACAACAACAAAAGTACCTTGAATAAATTTAACCAAGGAAGTAAAAGACCTGTACTCAGAAAACTATAGAATATTGAAGGAAGTAATTGAGGAAGATACAAGTAAATGGAAGCATATACTCTGCACATGGATTAGAAGAATTAATGTCATTAAAATGTCCATACTACCCAAAGCGATCTATAGATTCAACCCAATTCCTATTAGAATACCAACGGCATATTTCAAAGATCTAGAATAAATATCCCAAAAATTTGTGTGGAACCAAAAATGACCCTGAATAGCCACAGCAATTTTGAGAAATTACAAAGTAGGAGGGATCACAATACCTGATATCAAACTATATTACAAGGCCACTGTAATCAAAACAGCCTGGTACTGGCATGAGAACAGACACATAGATCAGTGGAACCAAATAGAGAGCCCAGAAATAAACCCACACTTTTATGGTCAATAATATTTGACAAATGGGACATGAATATACAATGGTACAAAGACAGTCTCCTCAATAAATGGTGTTGGTAGAACTGGACTGATACCTGCAAAAAAAATAAACTAGACCACCAACTGATACCATATACCAGAATAAACTCTATATGGATAAAAGACTTAAGTATATGTCATGATACCATAAAAGCCCTAGCAGAAAACAGGCAGTAAAATTTCCGATATCTTACATAACAATATTTTTGCCAATATATCTCCTAAAACAAGGGAAATAAAGGAAAACATAAACAAATGTGACTACATCCATTTGAAAAGCTTCTGCACGAGTAAAGAAACCATCAAAATGAAAAAGGAACTGACTGAATGGAAGTATATGTTTGACAACCATACTATGGACAAAGGTTTTTTTCTCCAAAATATATAAAGAACTCATGGAACTCAACACTAGGAAAACAAATAATCCAATTAAAAATGGGCAAAGGGCCTGAATAGACACTTCTCCAAAAAAGACATGTAGGTAGCCCGTAGACATATGAAAAGATGCTCAATATCGCCAGCCATCAGAGATATGCAAATTTACACCACCACAATGAAGTATCACCTCATACCTGTCAGAATGGTCATCATTAATAAATCAAAAAACAAGTGGTAGCAATGATGCAGAGAAAAGGGAACCCTAGTGCACTGTTTGTGGGAGCACAGACTGGTGCAGCCACTGTAGAAAACAGTATGGAATTTCTTCTAAAACCATAAATGGAACTGCCTTTTGATCCACGGATTCCACTGCTGGGATTATACCCTAAGAATACTGAAATACCAATTTAAAACAACCTATGCACCTCAATATTCATAGCAACACAGTTTACAATAGCCAAGTGCTGGAAGCAACCTAAGTGCCCATCAGTAAATAAGTGGGTCAAAAAACTCTGATACATTTACACAATGGAATAATATGCAACAGAAAGGAAGAAGGAGCTCCTACCCTTTGCAACAGCATGGGTGGAACTGTAAAGCATTATCCTAAGTGAAATAAGCCAAGTGGTGAAAGACAAATACCATATGATCTCTCCTTTAACTGGAACCTAATCAACAAAACAATCAAGCAAGCAAAATATAATCGGAGACATTGAAATACAGAACAAAGTGTCAGTAACCAGAGGGGAGGGGGAATAACAGGGGAAAGAAGGGGTAGGGTTGTCAAGGAACATGTATAAAGGACACATGGACAGGAAAGAGAAAAGATAGCGGCTTTACTCCAGGCAGCATGTTTCTCGGCTTCTGTGAAGAGGAGGGAAACTCGCAGATCGGTGGAGAAACAGAGCAAGTGGCCTAGGTTACCGAATCATTTTTGAAAGCAGGGCATCAAAAATTATTGTGATCATTGAAAAACCAGACGGTAAGGAGACTGCTTCAGGACAAAAGGGACCAAGAGATCAGCGCGGGGACCAGGGGGTTTGCAGTCCCCAGGTCTGGTGCTCCCGGGTCTGCCTCAGGGCTCCCGGGAGAGGGGAGTCACTGCTCCCTCCCCCAAATACAGGGGTTGAGCAACACCAGGGGAGAACTTGTTGCTTGAAGGCAAGAGAGGCCAGTTGGACTGGGGGGCGGGAAATCACCCAGGGTCTGTGAACACCCACCCAGAGCCTTGGGAGAGGTGAGTGCCTCTAGCCGGCACGAGCAGGGGTGGCCTGGAAATGTGCCCTCACCCCTAGCCCAGTGGGAGTGTGGATTGGTGGAAAATCCAGACATTGCAGCCTGGATCCAGGAAAGGGTGCAGGCGTTCTCAGCTTTCTGAAGCCTGCAGTGCTGAACTGTGGAAGCACGAGCCCCATCGGGAATCCTGACTCTCCCGCTGTGAACCTGGAAGGGACGTGGCACTTAGGGCATTGCTAGAGCCCAAAACTCAAAAATTTGGTGGATGGGTGCGCCCTTTTATGATTCCCAGAGAGGGCACAGTGAATCCCAAAACGTCGCAAGTGCCTCCTGAGATTATAGAGCTGGAACCCTGCAGGGACCCCGGAGCCCAGAAGAACACGGTAGTGAGCTCCAGAGAGTGAGTGTGCTCGGGAGTGCCCAGGGTAACTGAGGGACTTGCTGAGATTTGGCTGAGAAGAGTGATAAGCATTTCAAAGGTCCCTCAGCCAGCTCAAGCCACCAAAATCAGAAAAACTGGTTTGGCCAGTTACAAACCAACAAGAGGTTTTTTTGTTTTGTTTTGTTTTGTTTTTGTGGCTGTTGTTGATTGATTGATTTTATCTTGTGTTTTAAGTGACATTTTATTTTTCAATTCTTATTATTTTTATATCTCTCAATCCTTTATCTTTCTCTCCCATTCATCCTAGTATTATTCCTTCCACTCCAAATTTATCTCTCCGGCACTACATCTTCTGCTTTTTTCTTTCTTTCTTTTTTTTTTTTTTTTGATCTTGCAAGTTACTGTGAATTTGTATTATCTTTTTCTCACTTTTCCGACATTTTTTATTTTAATAGTATTTTGGTATTCTTTTTCTTTCTGTATAATCTTCTTTGCTTGGCTGGTTATACTGTCATTTGATAGGTTCCCCCTGGTATCTCAGTCACAGAGTGTTGATAATTTACTGTCCTTCATGTGTGTTCCATTAATACACCTCTCAAGGTTCTATACTCTTTATTCTTGTTATCTAGATCTCATTGATTCTGCCACAAGACTGTCAATTTACTATTACTGTTAATAAGACCTAGTACATGCAATTGTAAATACTACTCAATACCCCTACCTGATCTCAGCCCACTTTGCAATTTCCTGAACTATACTATTGTGAGGGTTGTCTCTATTCTTTTACACACTAGTCCTATTTACTAATCTTTAATCCAACCCTACCTTAAAATCTGACCTCCCACAGCCTCACAGCTTTCTAGATCCAACTAACAATCCTCATGTCCACAAAAAGAGTCTTACCTTCTTTCCATCCTTTCTAAAACATGGATAGTGGGGTGGAGGATCATGGTTAACACTATAAGGAGCCAAAGGATAATCCATCTCTTCGCTACTGGCTGCTAATGTAAATATCATAGTATACTGTCTTGCTGTCTTAAACCATTTTGCCTTACTCCTCCAACTGATCACAAAAAAGAGTAGGGGGAAGTTGTGAACACCAGGATACACGAAGGAGACTGCACCACTGAATCTCACAAGTATTCTACCACAGAAGTTCACACCATAATTACAGGGAACCAGAACAGATCAATTTAAGAAACAGAGGCTAACAAGAAGAAACCCACGAACAATGAGAAAGCAAAGAAACAATCCCCAATTGAAGGGAAAAGAGGAAGCCTCAGGAAAAATGCTAAATGAAATAGAGGCAACTCAACTATCAGATACTGAGTTCAAAACAATGATTATCAGGAAGTTCAATGAACTCACAATGAGCTATCAGGAACTAGAAGGAAAGTACAACAATCTCACTGCAAACTATAAAAACATGAAAAAGGAAATAGAAACTCTCAACAAGGGCCAAGAGGAAATGAAGAATACAATTTGTGAACTGAAGAACACAGTAGAAGGAATGAAAGGCAGGATTGATGAAGCAGAAGATCGGATTAGCGAGATACAGGACAAAGTAGAAAACAACACCCAGAAAGAGCAAGAAAAAGAAAAGAGGCTCAGAAAGAATGAGGAGGGATTAAGAGAAATGCAAGACAATATGAAACGTAATAATATCCATATAATAGGGATACCAGAAGGAGAAGAAGAAGAGCAAGGGATCGGAAACTTATTTGAAAAAGTAATGAAGGAAAACTTCCCTAATTTGATCAGAGAAAATGTCACACAAATCCAGGAAACACAGAGAGTCCCAATCAAGAGGAACCCAAAGAGGCCCACCTCAAGACACATCATAATTAAAATGGCAAAATTTCAAGACAAACAGAATCATAAAGGCTGCAAGGGAGAAACAGGACCTAACATACAAGGGAGCCCCAATAAGGCTAACAATTGGCTTCTCAATGGAAACACTTCAAGCCAGAAGAGAATGGCAAGAAATACTCCAAGTAATGAGAACCAGAAGTCTGCAACCAAGGATACTTTATCCAGCAAGGCTCTCAATCAAGACAGAAGGCCAAATAAGAAGCTTTCCATACAAAAGAAGTCTAAAAGAACACACGTCCACCAAACCAGCTGTGCAAGATATTCTAAAGGGACTGCCTTAAGGAAGGGAAGAAAAACAGAGAGAGAGAAAGGAACACACATACATAAAAGACAATGAATAAGTACCTATCAATAATAACCTTAAATGTAAATGGATTAAATGCTCCAATCAAAAGAAAAAGAATAGCTGATTGGATAAGAAAACATGACCCACATATACGCTGCCTACAAGTGACCCACCTAGGCTAAAAGACCTGAACAGGCTGAAAGTGAAGGGCTGGAAACAAATCTTCCAAGCAAATGGACAGGAAAAAGAAAGTCAGGGTAGCAATACTCATATCAGACAAAATAAACTTCCAAAAAACTCCATAAAGAGAGACCCAGAAGGTCACTTCATAATACTCAAGGGAAGAATCCACCAAGAAGACATAAATATTGTAAATATATATGCACCCAACATAGGAGCACCCCGAAACATAAAGAAAATCTTAGAGGACTTCAAGAAAGATATGGACAGCAACACAATTATAGTGGGAGATTTTAACACCCCACTATCAAAAATGGACAGGTCTTCCAAACAAAATATCAACAAAGATACTGTGGCATTGAACAATACCCTTGATGAAATGGACTTTACTGATATATACAGAGCCCTCCATCCAAAAGAAGCTAAATATAAATTCTTTTCAAATGTACAGAGAACATTTTCAAAGATTGACCGCATGATAGGACACAAAAGAAGCCTCAAGAATTTCAAGAAAATTGAAATCATACCAAGCATTTTCTCTGACCACAAGGGACTGAAGCTAGAAACCAACCCCAAGGGAAAAAAAAAAAAAACCCAAAACACTCAAAATCATAGAGATTAAATAGCGTGCTATTAAACAATGAATGGGTCAAGAATGATATTAGGGAAGAAATTAAAATGTTTCTGGAAACAAATGAAAATGTACTCACAACAACCCAAAACTTATGGGACACAGCCAAGGCAGTACTGAGAGGGAAGTTCATAGTGATACAGGCCCACCTAAAAAAGTTAGAAACATTCCAAACAAACAACCTAACCCTATGTCTACAAGAATTCGAGAAACAACAACAAAGGCAGCCCAGAGCAAGTAGAAGGAAGGAAATAACCAAGATCAGAGCAGAATTAAAAGACATAGAGACTAAAAGCACAATTCTAAGGATCAATGAATCCAGGAGCTGGTTCTTTGAAAAGATAAACAAAATCGACAAGCCTTTAAGCAGACTCATCAAGAAAAAAAGAGAGAAGACCCAAATAAACACAATCAGAAATGAATGAGGAGAGATTACAAATGATACCACAGAAATACAAAGGATTGTAACAAATTACTACAAAGAGCTGTATGCCAAGAAATTTGAAAACCTAGATGAAATGGACAAATTTCTAGAAAAATATAATCTTCCAAAACTCAATGAAAAAGAAGCAGACAGCCTGAACAGACCACTAACAGCAAAGGAAATTGAAACAGTAATAAAAAAAACTCCCAACACACAAAAGCCCTGGACCAGATGGTTTCACAGGAGAATTCTACAAAGTATTTAAGGAAGAGCTAACCCCTATCCTTCACAGACTATTCCAAAAAATCCAAACAAATGGGAGACTCCCAAACTCTTTTTATGAGGCCAACATCATCTTAATTCCAAAACCAGATAAAGACACAAGAAAGAAAGCAAACTTCAGGCCAATATCACTGATGAACATTGACGCCAAAATCCTCAACAAGATACTGGCAAACCGCATCCAACAGTACATTAAGAAGATCATACACCATGACCAAGTGGGATTCATTCCAGGGATGCAAAGATGGTACAATATTCGCAAATCAGTAAATGTAATACATCACATAAACAAAAGCAAAGACAAAAACCACATGATCATGTCAATAGATGCAGAAAAAGCATTTGATAAGGTACAGCACCCATTCATGATAAAAACACTCAGCAAAGTGGGAATAAAGGGAGCATTCTTCAACATAATAAAGGCCGTATATGAGAAACCTACAGCCAACATCATACTCAATGGGCAAAAATTAAAAGCTTTTCCACTAAGATCAGGAACAAGATGAGGCTGTCCACTTTCACCACTTCTTTTCAATATAGTACTGGAAGTTTTAGCCACAGCAATCAGACAAGAAAAAGAAATAAAAGGCATTCAAATCGGAAAGGAGGAAACAAAACTCTCACTGTTTGCAGATGACATGATAGTGTACATAGAAAATCCTATAGACTCCACCAAAAAACTGCTTGACCTAATAAATGAATTTGGCAAAACAGCGGGATACGAAGTCAATATCCAGAAATCAAAGGCATTTCTGCACACCAACAATGAAACAGCAGAAGCAGAGATCAAGGAAAAAATCAATTACATATAGTAAAAAGAAAAATAAAATACCTAGGAATAAACCTAACCAAAGAGGTAAGAGACCTATATTTAGAAAACTACATAACACTCAGGAAAGAAATCAAGGAAGACACAAACAAATAGAAATGTATAGCATGTTCATGGATTGGAAGAATTAATATCATCAAAATGTCCATACTACCAAAAGCAATTTACACATTCAATGCAATTCCTATTAAAGTACCAATGGCATATTTCACAGACATAGAACAAACACTTCAACAATTTATATGGAATCATAAATGACCCCGAATAGCTGCCTCAACTTTGAGAAAAAAGAGTTAAGTAGGAGGGATCACAATACCTGACACTAAACTATACTACAAGGCCACTGTAATCAAAACAGCCTGGTACTGGCATAATAAGAGGCACATAGACCGAGGGAACAGAACAGAGAGCCCAGAAATAAACCCAAGTTTCTATAGTCAATTAATATTTGACAAAGGAGGCAGCAACGTAAAATGGAGTAAAAATAGCCTCTTCAACAAATGGTGTTGGGAGAACTGGACAGCCACGTGCAAAAAAAATGAAACTTGAGCACTAACTTACACCATATACAAAAATAAATTCAAGGTGGATAAAAGACTTAAATATACACCTTGACACCATTAAAGTCCTAGAGGAGAATGTAGGAAGGAAAATCTCAGATATTTCATTCAGAAACGTTTTTACTGACTTATCCCCTAGAGCAAGGGACACAAAGGAAATAATAAACAAATGAGACCTCATCAAAATTAAAAGCTTCTGCACAGCTAAAGAAAACAATATCACAATTAAAAGAGAACCAACTGTATGGGAAAACATATTTGCCAATGATACCTCAGAAAAAGATTTGATCTTCAAAATATATAAAGAACTCATGGGACTCCCCTCTAAGAAGAGAAGGAATCCAATTAAAAAATGGGCAAAGGACTTGAACAGACACTTCTCCAAGGACATACAGAAAATCCAAGGACACATGAAACGATGTTCAGTATCACTAGCTATTAGAGAGATGCAAATTAAAACCACAATGAGATACCACTTCACACCAGTCAGAATGGCCATCATAAACAAAGCAACAAACAACAAGTGTTGGAGAGGTTGTGGAGAAAAGGGGTCCCCAGTGCTCTGTTGGTGGAACTGCAGACTGGTACAACCACTATGGAAAGCAGTTTGGAACTTCCTCAGAAAACTAAAAATGGATCTGCCTTTTGACCCTGCAGTTCCACTGCTGGGACTATATCCGAAGAACCCTGAAACACCAATACAAAACAACCTATGCATCCCAATGTTCATAGCAGCAGAATTTACAATAGCTAGATGCTGGAAGCAATCAAGATGCCCATCAGTAAATGAATGGATCAAAAAACTATGGTATATTTACACAATGGAATTCTATGCAGCAGAAAGAAAGAAGGAGCGCCTATCCTACGCAACAGCTTGGATGGAGCTGGGAAACATTATGCTAAGTGAAACAAGCCAAGCAGTGAAAGACAAATACCATATGATCTCACCTTTAACAGGAAACTAAACAACAAAACAAAGAAACAAGCAAAATATAACCTAAGACACTGAAATAGATGACAGGCTGACAGTGAGCACAGGGGAGAGAAGAGGGAATTTCAGGGGACATTGGGAAGGGTTCACAGGAACAAACTTAAAGGTCACATGGACAAAAACTAGGGGGAGAGGGTAATGGGAGGGAAGTGGGGAGGGTTGGGAGGGGGCTTGATTGAGAGTAAAAGGGAGAAAACTGTACTTGAACAATGATTAAAATATAATTTAAAAAAACGGACCCATGGACAAAGACAACAAGGGGCGTGGGTAGGGCAAGGGAGAGTAATGGGGGGAAATGGTAACAACTGTAAGTGAACAATAATATAAATGTTTTGAAGAACACTGAAAAATACACAAAGACATGGAAGCTAAATAACATGTTATTAAACAGTGAATGGGCCAACAAAAAGATCAAGGAGAAAATCAAGATACCTTGAAATAAATGAAAATGAGAATACAAAATTCCAAAATTTTGGGACACAGAGCAAGCAATCCTAAGAGGGAAATTTATACCATTACAGGCCTATCTTAAAAAAAAAAAAAAAAAAGAAAGAAAAGAAAACAAAAAAAATAAATAAAATCTCCAACAAACAATCTAACTTTATACTTTAAAATATTGAAAAAGAATAATAAAAAAGCCTAAATTGTGTAGAGGTAAGGAATTAATAAAGATCAAAGTGGAAATAAATTAAATATTGCCTAAAAGTTTTATAAAAGATAAGTGAATCCAAAGCCTGCTTCTTTGAAAAGATAAACAAGATTGACAAACCTTTAACCAGACTCAAGAATAAAAGAGAGAAGACTCAAATAAATAAAATAAGAAATGAAAGAGGAGAAATTACAACAGATACCACAGAAATACAAAGGATTTTAAGAAATTACTATGAAAAACTATATGCCAAGAAATTGGACAACCTGGATGAAATGGACAAACTTCTATAAACACATAATCTTCCAAAACTACATCCAGAGAATCAGAGAATCTGAATAGGCAGATTATACCTAGTGAAATTGAAGCACTAATAAAAAAAAAAAAAACACCCAACAAACAAAAGCCCTGGACCAGATGGCTTCACAGGTGAATTTTACCAAACATTCCAGGAAGAACTAACACCTCTCCTTCTCAAACTATTTCAAAACATTCAAGAGGAGGGAAAGCTACCAAGCTCATTTTATGAGGCCAGCATTATCCTAATTTCAAAACCATTAAAAAAAACTACAAAAAATATCCCTGATGAACATAGATGCTAAAATCCTCAGCAAAATATCGGTAAACTGAATAGAGTGATACATAAAAAAGATTATACACTATGATCAAGTGGGATTTATTCCATGAGTGTAAGTTTGGTACATTTGCAAATTAATAAATGTGATTCACCTCATAAGCAAAATGAAGGATAAAAACCATATTGTCATATCAATAGATTCAGGAAAAGCATTTGATATTCTCCAGCACTCATTTATCATAAAAACTCTCAGCAAAGTGGTAATGGAGGGAACACACTTGATATAATAAAGGCCATATATGGCTAACCTAGTGCCAGCATCATACTCAATGGGCAAAAACTACAAATGTTCCCCTTAAGATCAGGAACACAGAGGTGTCCACCTGCACCTCTCTTATGCAACATAGTAATTGGAAATCCTCTTCACAGCAATCAGATAAGAAGAAATAAAAGGCATCCAAATAGGAAAAATAGAAGTAAAACTGTGTTTATTTGTAGATGACATGACACTGTACATAGCGAACTCCAAAAATTCCACTAAGAAACTAGTAGAACTGATAAGTGAATTCAGCAAAGTAGCAGGATACAAAATTAGCATCCAGAAATCAGTTGAATTTTTATGTACCAATAATGAACTAACAGAAAGAGAAATTAAGGAAACAAACCTATTCACAATTGCTTAAAAAGAATAAAATGCCTAGGAATAAATTAACCAAGGATGTAAAAGACCTTTTCCCAGAAAATTATAAGACATTGAAGAAATAAATTGAAATTACAAGTAAGTGGATAGGAAGATTTAACATCAGTAAAATATCCATGCTACTCAAAGCAATCTATAGATTCAATGCAATTCCTATTGAGATACCAATGATGTAATTCACAGAAGTAGAAAAAATATTTCAAAAATGTATATGGAACCACAAAGGCCCTATCTCACAACAACGATCTTGAGAAAGAAGAACCAAGTTGAAGAATCATGCTACCTAATATTAAAGTATACTACAAAGCCATAGTAATCAAAACAGCCTGGAACTGGCATGAAAACAGACGCATCAATTAATGGAACAAAATAGAGAGCCCAGAAACAAACCCACACCTTTATACTCAATTAATATTCAACAGAGGAAACAAGCACGTACAATGGACTAAAAGTTTATTCAATAGTACTGAGAAAATTGGACAGATACATGTAGAAAAATTAATCTAGACCACATTCTTACACCACACACAAGAATGAACTCAAAATGGATTAAAGAATTAAACATTAGATCAGAAATTATAAAAATCCTAGAAGTAAACATAGTAAGTAAAATTTCAGACATTTGCTTATAGCAATAATTTATCAGATATATTTCCCCAGACAAGGGAAATAAAAGAAACAGTAAACAAATGGGAATACAACAAACTAAAGTATTTTTTCACAGCAAATGAGACCATCAACAAAATAAAAAGACAAGCCACTTAATGATAGAATATATTTGCTGATACATCTGACAGAAGTTAATATCCACAATGTATAAAGAACTTACAAAACTCAACACCAAAAAACAAACAATCCAATTAAAAAACAGGCAAAGGGACTGAATAAACACTTCTCCAAAGAGGACATACATATAGTTCATAGACATGAAAAGATGATCAACATCAGTAATCATCAGAAAATAAAAAATAAAACCACAAGGAGATATCACCTCACCTTGTCAGAATGGTTATCCACAATAAATCAACAAACAAGTGCTGGCAAGGATGTGGAGAAGGGGGGAACCCCTTTGTACTGTTGGTGGGAATGCAGATTGGTGCAGCCACTGTGGAAAGCAGTATGGGGACTCCTCAAATAATTAAAAATGGCTCTGGCTGGTGTGACTCAGTGGATTGAATGCTGGTCTGTGAATCAAAGGATCACCCATTCGATTCCCAGTCAGGGCAAATGTGGATCAGGTCCCCAGTGGAGGACATGCGTGAGACAACCACATATTGATGTTTCTCTCCCTCTCTTTCTCCTTCCCTTCTCCTCTCTCTAAAAATAAATAAATAAAATATTTTTTAAAAATAACAATGGATCTTCTCTTTGACCCAGTCATCTCACTTCTGGGAATATATCCAAAGGAACCCAAAACACTAATTCAAAAGAACATAAGCACTCTTATGTTCATTGCCTACAATCACCAAGATATGGAAGCAGCCTAAGTGTCCATCAATAGATGAGTGGATAAAACAACTATGGGACATTTACACAATGGCATTCTACTCAGCCATAAAAAAGAATATTTTACTCTTTGCAACAGTATGGATGAATCTGGAGTACATTATGCTTAGTGAAATAAGCCAGTCAGAGAAAAGATAAATACTGTATGATTTCACTCATATGTGGAATCTAAGGAACAAAGTAAACTAACAGGAAAAACAGAGACAGACTCATAGATGGAGAACAGATGATAGCTAGTGGGGAGGGGGAGGGGAAGTTAGGGGGTGGAGGGATTCAGTACAAAGAATAAAAGAGCTAGTTAATAGCAGGTTGCCATATGGGAGGGGAAGGGGGAGAATAGGGGAAGAGGTAAGGGGATTAAGGAATACAAATAGGTAGTTACAGAATAGCCATGGGGATGTAAAATGCAGTATAGGAAATACAGTAGTCAAAGAATTTATTGCATGACTTACAGAGATGAACAATAGAGGGGGGATTGCCTAAGGGAGTGGGGGTGTTGGGTGGAGGGAGGCAAAGGGGAAAAATTAAAAATGGATCTGCCCTTTGAGTCAACAATCTCACTTCTGGTGATATATCTGAACAAACCCAAAACACTAATTCAAAAGAACATAAGCACCCTGATATGAGCATAGAAGTTGAAATCCTCAATGAAATATTAGTAAAATGAATAGAGCAATACTTCAAAATTTTCATATATGGTGATCAAGTGGGATATATTTTGAGTATGTTGTTGAAATTCTCACTGAGTTTTCTGAGCATCATTATAACCATTTTGCTGAACTCCATATCTGATAGATTACTTTTCTATTTTATTTAGCTCTTTTCTGGGGATTTCTCCTGTTCTTTCTTAAGGAGCAGGTTTCTTTGTCTCCCTATTTTGGCTGCCTCTTTGTGTTTGTTCTTATGTGTTATGTAGATATGCTATGATTACTAGTCTCAGAAGGGTGGCTTAGTAAGTGTCCTGTGGTACCCAGTGGTGCAGTTTCCTTGATCCCCTGATCTGGATGTTCCAGGAATGGCCTTTGTGTGGGTTATGTGGCATTTCCTGTTGTAATTGAGTCTTGATCACTATTGGCCTGTTCATGCATGGTATGGACCCTCAGGTTGGCTGAATGTGAGGATTGACTCTGACCAAAGAGTATGAGCTGATGTTCAGATGTTGACCACATAAAGCAGTATTCACCTTATCAGAGACAGGTACCTGCTGAGACCTTCATTTGGATATAACATTTGTGAAGCTTATTGGATCCTGCTCTGATATCTGAAGCTGGTCAATGCATGTTGGTTCTGGAGCCTCTTGGTAAGACTCTAGACAATGTCAGACACTGACTGTGAATGGCTCTTGGCATTTTGTTTGGAGGTAAAGAGCATCAACAGTTTGTGGTTGCTTCTGCTGGGACTGGGCGTGCATGGGAAGAACCAAGCTGTGCACCAAGGCTGGCTTCCACCAGCATGGAGGCTGGGAGCAGTTCAGTAAAAGGCCCAAGTTACCTCAAAATCCACCTCTGCCTGCCTCCACCTGTTAAGCTCAGTCACTGAGAGAGCCTCTGGTGGTGCTCAATTTGCATGAGGTAGGTTCTCAGTGAGTCACCAGGTAGGGATGCATGATGTTTAACAGATTGATAGATTCAAACTTGGTGCCAGTGCTGGGTCTGAGGCCACTCAGCAAATGTTCCAGGATATACCAAATCTAGCTGCAACCCACTGGGTACTCACAGATATTTGTGGTGGCATGGGTGTCTCAGGGAGTCATCAGGGTGAGGCAAGCAGAGTTTATCATGTCGAAACAGACCAAGTTTTGGACGTGTGAAAGGAAGGCTCTATAGGGGTCTTGATAGTAAGGGAAAAATGGCCCTGTCATAGAACCATACAACTCAGTCTGACTCAGATTCTGCCAGGAGCCTGAGCCTGCCAGGAGTTGAGAGGATTGGACTAGTGGATCTCCCAAAATGGAAAGGTGCTGGTCAGGCTTGGGGGAAAGCAGGGAGAGTGGCTTCTGCCCCAGAGCCATACAATTCAATCTGTCCTGGATTCTGCTTTCATCTCTGTAAGAATGAGCCACCAGGAGTTGGGAGGGTAGGGCTGCCAGAAGCCTGGAGAGTGGGGCTAGCTGATCTTCTGTGAGTGGGAGGCACTGTCAGGTTCATTGGAAAGTGTGGGGAATGTCTCCTGCCCTAAAGCCACACGACTCAGTCACTGAAACCCCCTGAGTGTGTGCAGACATCTCCACCCCAGCCTAAACAGCTGACTCCTCAGCAGGGTACAATCTCTACAGGGTGTCACAACAGGGAATATAAAGCATGGGGTTATTGCATTACCCTAGTCTGATGCTGAAAGGAGAGGAGATCTGCACCCAAGAAAGATGGCATCTGCGCTGTGGGAGATTGTCTTAGCACAGGAATCCTGGTGGCTATCTCTTCACTTCTACCCCAGAGTCAGCAACCCCAGTCTCTCCTTCTGAAATTCTAGTTGACCCCACCCTCCCTCTCCCAGAGCCTAGGGTGAGTGGCTGTGAATGACATTTTGTGTGATGGCCCTTTAAGAGGGTACCTGTGTTTCTAGCAAACTCCCATCTCTCCCTGGCAGACAGAATCCCTGCTGATTTTCACAGCCAGATATTATATGTTTGCCTCTTCCCAGCTCTGGTGCTCTAGTCTGGGGAGACTTGCTTGGACTTGAGACCCTATACTTTCTAGGTAGAACATTTACAGTTGAGATATCCCTCCAAAATATCAGCCACAGCCTTTGGGAGTAGGGCCAGCACTTTTCATGTTATTCCTACCTATTTCAAAGTGATTTCTATAAATCCTTTGTTATAAGACTTCTCTTCAGCTAGTCTTCCATTGATTATTTAGATCACTTGCTTTATATTTTAGTTGTAATTACAGTTTGGTCTTGGGAGGAAGTGATTGTAGCTTCCACCTACTCCACCCCTATCTTGGAATCTCCCTCTACTGGCCTGTTTTTGAGTTCACCAGTTCCTTTTTGTTATGGTCAGTTTTATTACATTCCAATGAATTTTAGATATTTCTTTTTTTTCTGTTCTAGACTTTCCATCTGACTTTTTGGAGGTTTTTTTGTTAATTCTGCTGTATTTTCACATCTGTTTATACTTTTCCCCTATTTTCCCTACCTTTTAAAGCATATTTATAATAACTATTTCAATAATGGGATTCCTGTTAACTCCAGTAGGTGGATGAGTTCTAGGTCTCCTTCTAATGAATTTTGTTTTTAGTATGATGGTTCACATTTTCCTGGTTCTTTATGAGTCATTTAATTTTTTATTGTGTACTGGACTTTGGGGATAGTATGTTGTAGAGACTCTAAATTATGTTATCTTTTTCCAGAATGTATTAAATTTATTGTGAAAGGCAGTTAAATTACTGGAGAATCATTTTGATCCTGTCAAGACCTGGTTTTCAATTTTGTTTGGGGGGGTTATTCCTATTTTGCCGCCAGTTCTAAGGTGAAGCCCTTACTCCTAGTTTGTGGTTCTTACTCCTAAAGTGTTTCTCATGTTTTAAATGAATGCTTGGTGTGTTCACCAAGATCTCTTCACTCTGGTTGGGTTATAACTCTAATATATCCTCAGCACTATGTGAGGTCTGAAATCTCTGTTCATCTGAGGACTTGGCCAAGGAGCCCAGATGTACTCTGAACTGATTTCTGTAGCCTCCTTATTTTTAATAAATGTCCTACAAAATTTTGAAATATGAACAGCTCATAACTCTGATCTCTTTCCTTCACCCAATGAGAGTACTACTTTCTGCTTGGGCCCTATTTCCCTCATCATACTTTGGAAATTGTGTACAGGAAAAAAAAAAACAGGTAATAGGTGGACCTCAACTTGAGACCTTCTCCTTAAGTATAGCAGACCTACATGTCCTCTATCAAATGCTTGAAAACTATTGTTTTATATATTTTGTCAGGGAAGCATCTGAGGCCCCTTGAGAAGGAACTGGTCCATACCCACATGAAATAGTGTCAAAAACATTTATAAAATTAGAGCATGTTAACTAGTAATCTGTAAAACAGATTTCTCAAGATATTCTCTGAGTATCTAGGAACTTTCAAGAAGTATCTAGTGTTACTCAGTGTCACTCTAGCCATTGCACCAATTCACTATGCCTTTTACACTAAGTGTTACAAAAGCAAGAAATTGAGCATTTCATCAAGTCCTTGCAACAGTCATAAATGCATGCCCTATGAGAATTTACAGAGACTATGAGTGCACTGTGAACAAGGCACACAATCCAACCCCCACAAGTTTGTCTAGCTGTAGGGGTCAAACAACTCTTTGATATTCTTGCCAATAGCAAAGTCTCAGTAAAATGGCCTTGCCCAAGTGAATTAAGCATCAAAAGATGATACTACTGTAGATACTCCTAAAAACATTCTCATTAAGGAATCTTTTGAATTAAGTATCTGCCATCTCAGGAATTTTTTAATGTTTCATAAAGATTCTGCATCTGATTATTCCAGGTGTGATCATGGATTCCAATATCTGAGTGCATTATTTCCAAGACATGATTAATTAAGTCAAGCACAAGAATCAGGAAAGTAAAGCTTCATTGTTTCAGTGTCCTTTTCTTAGGCAACAACCCTACCCCTCCCACCAATATTCAGCAAAAGGAGATGCAGGGAAGTCCTCTCCCTTAAGATAGCAAGATCAATAAGCCTCCCTGGTAGCAACTCATTCTTTACTGTGTTTTTCTTCCACAAAAGTTGAGTTAAGAATGAATTACTTCATTCCCTACTGAGAAAAATTGTATGTAGTTTGGTTCATTGACATATAGACACTTTATTTTATTTTACTTTGTAAAAAAATTTATTTACTTATTTTTAGAAAGAGGGGAATAGAGGGAGAAAGAGAGAAACATCAGTGTAAGAGATGTCAATTGGTTGCCTCTCACATGCCCCCAACAGAGACCTGGCCCCCAACCCAGGCATGTGCCCTGACTGGGAATTGAGCCAGTGACCTTTTAGTTCACAGGCCAGTACTAAATCTATTGAGCCACAATAGCCAGGGATGGACACATTTTAAATTAAGAAATTTTTGGCTTCTATGTATGTAGTACAATGGCAAGGTAAACATCAGCCATTTCTTCCTACTTGTGTGTTAGCCCTCCCCACCAAATCAGATCACACTGATAGTATCATGCAGTATAGAGCTTTCCACTCAAGAGCTATATTATCTACATACAGGGTCTGGCAGAAGTAAGGTCTACTTGAGTGTGGTTGGTGGGGTAATAATATGGGTGCAATAATTTATAGTTTTAATGTGAACGTTTCACTTAAAATGTAGTATGGTGTTCTTGCGTGTGATATTGTTATGTTACAGAATTACATGCTTATAATTTTGTAATAAAAGTTTCTGTAATAAGACAGGTATTATTTGTGCCAGATCCTGTGTAAGAAGTCTGCATGCGCCTTGGCTGACGTAGCTCAGTGGATTGAGCACGGGTTGCAAACCAAAGCATCGCAGGTTTGATCCCCAGTCAGGGCACATGCCTGGGTTGCAGGCCACGGTCCCCAGCAACCGCACATTGATGTTTCTCTCTCTCTCTCTCTTTCTCCCTCCCTTCCCTCTCTAAAAATAAAATAAATTTTAAAAAAGCTTTTAAAAAAAGAAGTCTGAATGCATTGTCAAACCAACACTATTGTAAAGAAATAAAAATAAGAAATCAGCCCTGGCTGGTGTGGCTCAGTGGATTGAGCACCAGACTATGAAACAAAGGGTCACCGGTTCGATTCCTGGTCAGAGCATATGCCTGGGTTGCCAACCAGGTTCCCTAGTAGAGGGTGCACAGAAAGCAACCACACATTGATGTTTCTCTCCCTCTTTATCCATCCATTCCCCTCTCTAAAAATAAATAAAATCTTTAAAAAATAAGAAATCAAAAACAACCATAGGTAGCTCCATGACTATTTCTTTACTATTTGTATTCTTCTCAACTCTATCTGGGGATTACTTTGCAAGTCAGGAAATAAACTATGCATTATATCATTAAGTAGACTACATTAGAGTCTCTAGCTGAGTTCCTAGGACCATATCCATTGAGTGCTGAAATCCTGAGCCATCTGCTCCTGAAAATTCTAGGTTATATTGAGTCACCTCTATTAGAAAATTTAATGCTAAAAGAGTTCCCATATTCAGTCAGCCCTTTAGGGTGATCAAAATGAACAATTAATTGCAAGGGATCTCAGATTAGCCTGCATCTTGAACTAAGCCAGGAGGAAGACATCCATAAGGGAACTACCAAAGGAATTTAAGACCTTCAGAGCTGTCAGGATGAGTTATCTGTCCATAAAGAATGCCTTGTATGGGGGAATTGTAGTGTTTTTCAAGAAGGCTGCTTTCCTGTTACCTTGGCCGTGCTCAATGTAGCCTATCTGAGATCTATTTGCATGAACGCCTCAGAGAGAAACTATTTATGATGTCCTGGAATTGATTCTTATATTTAAAAGACTGTAAAGCCCTGGCTGGCGTAGCTCAGTGGATTGAGCGCGGGCTGTGAACCAAAGTGTCCCAGGTTCGATTCCCAGCCAGGGTACATGCCTGGGTTGCAGGCCATAACCCCCAGCAACCGCACATTGCTCTCTCTCTCTCTCTCTCTCTCTCTCTCTCTCTCTCTCCCCCTCCCTTCCCTCTCTAAAAATAAATAAATAAAATATTTAAAAAAATAAATAAAAGACTGTAAAAGTAGCCTGTGAAAAGCTACTTGACATACCAATTTAAGGTATCTACTTTTCCATTTGTGAGGAGATAGAGAAACAGAGGGATCAAGAAGACTTAGAAAAGAAACCATAATGATTTTGGACAGTCATTCTAATAATATCTTCATTGAGCTAAGCCCCCTCTGAAAATGTCCCAAATGTGTCCCAGTACTACCTCCAGTTTCCTCTGTGCCACTGGTTTTCAATACATGGATTAACAGGCACTACTGTTTCTGACAATGTGACCTATACTTTAATATTTTAAGTTTGTTCTGCTATTTAAAACATAAAAGTAACTCCAAAAAATTTAAAAAGGACTGAGGTTGAAAAAAATGAGGAAAATGCCTATAATTCCCTGACCCTAGTGCACCCTTAGAAGACAATTACCATTAATATATTAGTGTATTTTGCTCCTATTTCTTCAATGCATTAAACTAGTTTTTTAAATTAAATAACTTTGTACATGACAAAAACACTTTCAAGCTACTCAGAAGTGTATACAATAAAAGTAAAATTAATATCCTCACTTCCATGCCCCAGCTGCCCTTGAACCTTGCAGAGAGAGACACCACTTAGACTTGTATTCTTCATTTAGTTTCAAATTTAGCATTAGATTATATGCTTATGCTTCAGTTTTTGGTGTCTTAAATATTATCTGTTGACATTTCAATTCAGGAGACTGTAATGGCTTAATAGTATAGATTCTGAAGCCAGACTGCCTGGGTCAGTTATTTGTTGGCTTTGTGGCCTTTAACAATTCCTTAATCTCTCTGAGCCTCTACTTGCTTGTCACTAAAAATGAGGGATAATAATTTGTACCTGTCTCACAGTGTTGTTGTGGAGATTATGTGAGTTGATGAAATATGTAAGATGTTTAGAATAGTGTTTAGCACATATCAAGAGTTCATTAAATGTTATTTTTATATCTTGAGAAATGAAAATTCTATCTCACTTTTATGGTTTTCTTCCATTTTCCTTCCTTGTTATATTTCCTTCATACTTTTTATATTATTTCGAGGGTATTGCAATTGACTTAAATAACAGATTAAATCTATATTTCTCATTTTAACTTTAAGAGAGTGTCTATTGATCCTGAAAGGTGTGTTGTGAAAAATTAATGAAATTAGCATCCATTTACTTTTATCTTCATCTTCCTACCTCCTTACACTTTCCAATGTGTGCTTATACCTTGATATTCATATCAATATTTGCATTCTGTTTTGAAACTGTAAGTCTTTTGTGATTCTTTTAGGTGCTTGGAATTTGGGAGCTTGGGGGCTTTGTAGAAATGCATTATCTCAGGCCCTGCTTCAGACTTGGAGGATCAAAATCTACATTTTAACAAGGTCCCCAGGTGGTTAATATGCTCATTAAAGTTTACAAGCCTGCTTTAGTGCAGTTGTTTTCAATTTGACTGCTTCCTATGTGATTCTAATATGCAAGCAGGGTTGAGAATCATTGGTTCATAAATATCTGTTGTGAGGGTGTAAAGTTACCTCAAAATCTCTTCAGGCACTAACACCCAGGGAACCTCTCCACTCCAGGTAGTTTACACTCTTTATAATGCAAATGAAGTTTTCAGGTTTAATCTTGGAGGCAAGTCTATACTGCCAGCCACTGTGCTGTGAGGGAGGGCAGTGGGTAGGAATGGGAGCTCTATTGGCCTAGTAGTTCTGAATGCAATTCTTTAATGACACTGAAAGTTGCCCCATGGCCTATTTAAGTTCTTGTGTTTCCTGAATCTGAGTTTGACACTTCCTGAATCTCTCTTAAAGAAAGCACTCTTACTACCCTAGTTTTGGGCTGGAGGTTTCCCTCCTCTATTTCCTCTATTAATCAGATATCATCTGCTTTCTATGTTTATGGATTTCTTCAAATTTGGGGGACTATTGATGCATGCCTTTCTTGTTTTTTAGCCCTGTATGGTTTAATTATTTTGAAGATGTATTTTCTATCATTTTAATGAGGTTATGGAAAGGAAGAGAGGTAAATACATGTGTTCAGTCCACCATGCCATAACACCTTCCCCAGTAGAGTGTAAGAAATCTGTGGTCAGAAGCATTCTCCAAACTATCACCATCATGTAACAGGGTGCAGCCAAGAGGGTGAGCCCAAATAGGGATTTGGATTGGGGTCCAGAACTCAAAGTGTTCAGGAAATATTAGGATCTCCTCACCACCCCCCACAGGTGTGGGTTGGGGGAAGGGACAAATGGAGCGGGACTACTGAGAGCTGTTTTGCATAGCAACAGCTTTCTAACTAACCTCTGGTGTGGTCATTTAACATATCTATAACCTTTAACTGGTTGCATAGATATGTTAAATAGCTATGGCTGTGCTCTGAGCCAGGGGAATGGAAGTAACTTCCCTACCAAAATGGAACTGGGAGGCAGGTCCCTCGAGTTATAGCACCTGCGTGGGAGTTTGGAGAAGACTGGCTGCACGATATGGGGCCACACCTGCCCAGACTCACAGTGGCAGCCCAGTAAAGCTGGGAGGATATGAGAGGGCTAGCAAGTGTAGCCAATGGTGAGAGGAGTTGGAAATGGGGCTGCAGAGGAATATTGGCGTGGGGATTTAAACCGAGATGCGGCAGCCACTGAGGAGAAGACCATGTGGTTTTAGCAGAGTGGGGACTCCTGCAGCCATGTAAGAGAATCACTATGTGGCCTTAGCAGAGAATTGCCACTCGGCTTTGGCAGCGTGGTGATTCCCCTCTCCTTGCAGCCACTGGGGGAAAACCACATGGTTTTGGCTGAGTGGGGACTCCTGTGGCCATTGTGCAGAGAGCACCACACGGCTGTGGCAATAGAAAGGAGAGCCACATGGCTTTGCCAGAGTGGGGACCCCCGCAGCTCTAGAAGAGGGAACCACCACCTGGCTTTAGCAGAGATCCCAGCGACACAGCTAATGGTGCTGGGTGTTGGGAATAAGGAAATTAAGAACTAAATTTCCTCTAATAGACAAGAACCACATTGTAGCTAAAAGGAAATGATAAAAGAGACAAAGTACAGTTAAGCAAACATCCTGTGTCTAGCAGACGCTCTCCCCTGAGTAGGCTAGATAAGCAATGCTTTGTAGTTTTTAATGAGAAAATAGAAAACTAGCTAGCTAGAGCCAGGAGATTACTAGGTTAATGAACAAATAGCCTGCCTTCCCGCCTTATGCAAAAATGCTTGGTTTGAAATTCCCACGCGCCGGCTCTGTAAGCGAATTGCTAACTGCCACGTCTGCTTCTGTATAATGCTTGCTTGCCCGCCTCTATATAAGAAAGTACTTGTACGTGCTCGGGGCAGCTCTCATTTGCAGCTCCTTGTGGGCACTGTGTCGCTGGACACTTTGAGAGTTCGCCCCTGTGCAGGTTAAACTTGGCCAATAAAATAACATCTTTGAACCCCTGAAAGTCTCCGATATTGGTTTTCGTGTGTGCTGGATGCTACACTGGGAACTGAGGGAGGCCTACCAGCTGAGCATGGATTACTGGGAAGAACTGGGGGCTGCCTGAGCCTCGGACTTCTATTTCCCTTCCTGAGATATGGTACCCCAGACTGGGCAAAGGGGGAAGGAAGGACTGTGTGTTTGTGGGTGTTTTAAGGGACTTTGGGATTTTGATGAAGACATTAGGTCACTACTTTAAGTCTGTACAGCATTAAATAAACCTTTCCTTTCCTTTTCATGAATCTCTGGCATTGAGAGACGTCTTTCCTCTAGCAGCGGACATAACAAACCTAGGGGGTTCCTTTCAGGTAATAGTATATTGCCCTTGGCCCCCTTGTCTCCTTGTTGTTCGGTAACAATCATACCTCAACACCTTCAACCAAATAGTCATGATCAAGGAATCACACAGACAATTAAGAATTCATGAATTGTATTATTCAGAAATTGGCCAATACCTTTAATTGGTTCTTTGTCATTTCATGTTCAGTGTAATGAGGCAAGCTTGTTAACTTACTAATTGTATGACATCCCAAGCCTTGCCCTGACTGTGTCTCCTCAGATAAGGACTTAAAAGCTTAAATTCCATAAGGCCACTCTGTTTGAACCTAGAACAACATTCTAACAGGTGATACTCATTTAAAAATAATTGTGCCCTGGCTGGCATAGCTCAGTGGATTGAGCGCGGGCTGCAAACCAAAGTGTCACAGGTTCGATTCCCAGCCAGGGTACATGCCTGGGTTGCAGGCCATAACCCCCAGCAACCTCATATTGATGTTTCTCTCTCTCTCTCTCTCTCTCTCTCTCTCTCTCTCTCTCTCTCTCTCTCTCTCTCTCTCTCTCTCTGTCTCTCTCTCTCTCTCTCTCTGTCTCTCTCTCTCCCTCCCCCTCCCTCCCTTCCCTCTCTAAAAATAAATAAATAAAATCTTTAAAAAAATAAATAGAAATAATTGTTAGATGGTCAAAGAATGAATATCTGCCTACATAGCACTTATTTGTACAAGAAGACTGCCTTTGCTAGTAAGTTAGGAATCAAGGTGAATTTCTGCTCTCTAATTTAGACAACATACCCTGGGTCATATGCATCCAGAAGCATATGGACAGGTTTGACATTACCATAGTGATCAATAGTAAAGATTTTCCTAGGGAGATTGGGCTCATCTCTTCCAGAGCCATCTGTTGATTGATGATGTTTTAGCTACACCTCTGGAAGACATATTAGGGCAACAAAATAAAGAAAGCAATAATTATTCTCTAGTTTGTAAGATGGCTAAAATGAAGTCACCTGGAATTTCTTCACTTGCTAGAATAATACAGTAGCTGATATCCTCAAGGGTGCTCCCTTGACAGTTTAAAGACAATATTTTAGATACAAAAAAAAAAGATGTGGGTTCTGTATGCCAGAAGGTACTGTGCCAGGCAGTCCTTTCCCTGGACTAAATTATCATTGTACACATGTAGGGATTGGTTGGTGTGGCAGTGGAATTAAAATACAGTCCTGTTACAGGACAGACAAAATTTTAGCCAGGCTTTGCTTGGTGTAATGCAACCCGATGCAGTAGAAACAATTGTCTTGAGGAATACTTATCCTCTATCCCTCTTAGCCTATATAGCAAAGAGCAGTATTCTAAAGGAATTTTGCTGTCAGTTGGTTAATGTTGCCTTTGCTCAAAACACATGCTGACCACCTGTGTCCTACATTTATCCCTGTTGCTAATTAACCATCCATGCTAAGAATGTTTCCTTAAAGTCTTTTTTCTTTAGCTTTCCCCTCGTTTAGTTACTTAACCAACTTATTGCCTTGTTTTTCACCAGGAGCTTCTTGGTTCATAGTCCCCCCTCCCCCTCAAAAAGAGTCTATTGACAAAGTTAGGATAAGTGTTTTAAGAGGCTAAAGTTGAAAAAAATATTATGTGGAAGAGTTGAGCTCACCGTGCAGGAGGGATATTGTTAGAACTGAAGACATTCTGTCTTTTGTGAGAGGTCTTTTTGCTGAAGCCACAGCATATGGTACTGAGTACTATAACTGTTCATATCCTGGAATTTCTTATAGGAAATAGATACACTTCAAGTGGAAATTTTGCTAGGGACAGGGCCTTCAAGAGGAAAAACAGAGAGAGAAAAAAATCTAGAGAGAAAAGGAAGACGTACAAAGAAAGTAATGTGATTGAGTTGATGGAAGGCTGTTTATACAGAGTAACAGTAAACAGTCTTAAAAGATTATTTTTATTTTATTTTATTTTTTTAACTTTTTTGTTTAATTTTATTTATTTATTTTTAGAGATTATTATTTTTAGAGAGATGGAAGGGAGGGAGAAAGAGAGAGAGAGAAACATCAATGTGCAGTTGCTGGGGGTCATGGCCTGCAACCCAGGCATATGCCCTGACTGGGAATCAAACCTGCAATGCTTTGGTTCGCAGCCCTCACTCAATTCACTGAGCTATGCCAACTAGGGCTTAAAAGATTATTTTTAATGTCTTATGATCCTAGTTCTGAAGAAGGTAATCAAAGACAGACTCATAAGGGCAAAGCAGATTGGGTAACCAACTAGGCAACCTTATAGAAATCCTCAGTGAAAAGCAATTTGAGTAGAATTCTGGTTCAACAGAGAACTACAGATTTACTGTAAGAGATTTCTCTGGGGTGTGGCAGATGGTTAACTTGAAACATCTCTATACTGTATTCAGTTATTACAATATAATGGAAGATACATAAAGTTTGTAGTCAGATAATTGGTATTAAATATGAGAACTTACTTACTAAATCTATGAGCAAAATAGCAAACCCTCCTGAGACTTGGTTTCTATATTTGAAAACCAGGCTGTTAACATTTGTCTCAGAGAAATGTTTTCAACATGTATTAAATAAAATCATATATTAAAAGTACTTGCTTAAAATTATTTATTATCTTCATAATTTCCGTGCATATGCTTTTATATTTTTAAAACTAAAAATTATATTTCTCCAGGGAACTGTCAAATACCAGTCAGGACTACTAGGGAAATGACCTATATGATCATTTTTTAAAGATACTTTTTAAAAATGTTTTTTAAAGACTTTATTTTATTTTATTTTTTAGAGAGAGGGAAGGGAAGGAGAAAGAGAGGGAGAGAAACATTGATATGTGGTTGCCTCTTGCATGTCCCCAACTAGGAACAGAACCCACAACCTAGGCCTGTGCCCTGACTGGGAATTGAACTGATGACCCTTTGGTTCACAGGCCAGCACTCAATTCACTGAGCCACAGCAGCCAGGGACCTATATGATCTTATTGTATTATTTGCAAATTCAACCCTGTTATATTTACTCCTTTAGTACTGCAGAAGATTTTTTTGGTCCTTTCCAGAGAGAAAAACTATTGGTCAAGAGTGGATTTTCTCAAAATAATATGTGGAAACCCTTCATTATTAGTATTGCTAAGAACTCACATTCAAGAACAACCAATTTGCAAAATACCTATTCATAAGCCCTGGCTGGTATATCTCAGTGGATTGAGTGTGGGCTGCAAACCAAAGTGTCGCAGGTTCAATTCCCAGTCAGGGTACATGCCTGCGTTGCAGGCTATGACCCCCAGCAACCATACATTGATGTTGCTCTCTCTCTCTCTCTTTCTCCCTCCATTCCCTCTCTAAAAATAAATAAAATCTTTTAAAAAATACCTATTTCATGGTGGCCATGCACTCTCTTTTAAAAAGATTTTATTTACTTTTAGAGAGAGGGGAAGGGGGAGAGAAAGAGGGAGAGAAATATCGATGTGTGAGAGACTAATCGACTGGTTGCTTCTCGCACACCCCCAACTGAGGACCTGGCCCACAACCCAAGCATGTGCCCTGAATCAAGACCTTTTGGTTGGCAGGCCAGCACTCATTTACCAAGCCACACTCTGAATAAGAAACCCTTAAGAAGAAAAATCTGGCTAATCATTAATGAAATTTCACCACAGTTGGTTTAACTGAGAAGAAGAACGTGGTGTCCAGTTTGACACTGTCTTTTTTACACCTATGTGCTAAGATCAGATCACAGGTACAGCAAGTTAGTTAGGTGGCTTTGAGAAAGGTAATTAATTTTAATATTGAATAACAGTACCGAGAACTAACAGAACACCTGATATTCGAGTACTTCTCAGACATCATCTCATTAATTTTCAAACTCATCCTGTGAAGCAGATGTTGTTTTTGGTGTACTAATGGAAAAAACAAGTCTCCAAAAGGTCAAAAGACAGGGTAAAAGAAGTTAAAGAGATAGCTAATGATTAGAATCTAGACCTCATGATACCCACTCTGCTCTTTTCATTGTTTTTGAAATGTCAGAGGTGAACATTTAGGTCAAAATTTTGTTCTTTCAATCACATCAAGTTAAGAAAAGGATTGTCATTGGGATGTCTCAAATTTGGGCTTTTGTTTGTTCATAGACAGACTGGCACCAATGATAACATAAAATTGAGAACCAAATTCAAGGGGTTTTGTGACATTTTATACCTGGGATGACCAGAAAATACTTATTATTTATAACTCTTCTCTAGGTGTGTTTCCAAAATCTGTTTAATATATGCTTTTAAATAAATGTGTCAGTGTTCATATGTGAAAGAAAAAATATTAAATACATGGTTGAATGTTTAGCCTTTTATCTCTAAATCTTTGATTTGACCACTATTCAATAACTAGTATCTAAAATACTTGTTTTTCCTATTTAACATATCATGTGAAATAAGTTAATAGCCATATCTTCATACAATTTCAATCAAGTTATGCCCACATCAGGAAGACACAATCACTAGCTAGTGTTTGTTAAAAGCTCTAAAAAATTACTAGGTTAGGGTTTTATGAAACCTGATATTAAAAGGGTTCTTGGAGTCTTAGGTGTTATTTTTACCCCTCAAAATTGTCCACTTATAAGCAGGCAGGAAACCTATTGATATTGTGTCAAAAGGCTAGAATAATGGAATAAAGGCTATTAATGGAATAATTGATTTGTTTCCTAACTTCAAATGTTATAAAATATTACCACAATCTTTAGATATGTTTATCTATTAAATGACATTATGAGTGGACAGAATGGTATTTTGTATTGCTAAACTATTACAGAGTAATCATCAGGGTGTTTTTTTTTAAGATCTTCTGTTCTTGTTAGTAAAGATTAAAGTAAGATGGTTTCATGTTTCAGCAGTTCTAATTTTTTTCCAAAGAGTAGTTAGCAATGATAATTATTATCTTCCCATCCTTACTCTTTCACTTAAAATGTAAGGAAAAGTAGTACAGTTAATGTGGGGAAATAGTGTTTTCAGGCATCATGCTACAATTACCAGATTTCATTGAGAAAATAATAAAAATGTATTGTTATCAGTTAAATAAATTGTAGAATGAGATATAGAACTTGTCATTTATGGGTAGCAGAGTTCTTTCTTCTCTTTCTGAGGATTTCTCAAAGTTCTTATTTTGTTTGGGGGGCATAATGCAGTTTTTTTCTGCTTTATATTCACCATTTCACTTCTTATGTTCACCTAAGTGTCTTTTCATTTTAATTATATCCAGGCTCATTCACACACGTAGACACACTTCTAGTACTATGAGGCCATTTACAAGTCAAAAAGTGAGTATCTGTCCTCATTAATATGCCAGTCATCACATATCATATTACATCATAGTGTTACCAGTGTCTTAAAGGTTTTAATTTTAAAAAAATAATCAACCTTGCCCTGTCTGGCGTAGCTCAGTGGATTGAGTGCGGGCTGCGAACCGAAGCGTCGCAGGTTCGATTCCCAGTCAGGGCACATGCCTGGGTTGTAGGCCACAGCCCCCAGCAGCCGCACATTGATGTTTCTCTCTCTCTCTCTTTCTCCCTTCCTTCCCTCTCTAAAAATAAATAAATAAAACATTAAAAAAGATAATCAACCTTGTTATTTTCAGTTCAACAGCCAGTTATTGAACCATTAAATTGGGCTAAACAGTGTTAGATATTGAGATACAAAGATGAAAAAACGTAGTCGTTCTAAAGATACTCATAAACTGATGGGAGAAACAAACATGGAAATATATAACTTCTAAAGCCATATGGAATATCTGAGGTTTTCCTGCCTATGTTTTACTAAATGAATGGATCAAAAAAACAATGGTACATTTACATGATGGAATACTACATAGCTGAAAGAAAGAAGGAGCTCCTACCCTTCGTGGCAGTATGGATGGAACTGCAGAACATTACGCTAAGTGAAGTGAGTCAGGCGATGAAAGACAAATACCATATGATCTCACCTATAAGTGGAACCTAATCAACAAACAAACAAGTAAGCAAAATATAACCAGAGACACTGAAATTAAGAACAAACTGACAGTAACCAGAGGGAAGGATGGAGAGGGATAATGGGGGAAAACAGAGGAAGGGCCATCAAGGAATATGTATAAAGGACACATGGACCAAGTCAAAGGGGGTAGAATTGAGTGTGGGTGGCAGGGATGGGTGGGGTAGGAGGTGTGGTGGAGTGAAAATGGAGAGAACTGTACTTGAACAACAATAAAAAATAAATAAATAAAGCAGTATGTTAAACATAGGTATGCAAAGATTGTTCAAAGATCAGTCTCTTATTCCAGATGAGAGTCTGTTATACATATCACTCTATTCTTTCATTATCTGATAAAAATTAGCTTCTGATGTCCTGGGAGATTTTTGGAGCAAAGGCTCAAACAATTATCCTCCCTCAAATCACCCCCTCCTTGGCCTCCACTATTAGATGTTGCAATGTTTTGTTTGATACCTATAGTTTTCCTTTCTTTCATACTAGTTTGAAAGACCAGTTTTAGGGTTCCTGTCTTAATTTAGATATACCTATATTTCAAGAAGAAAGGTTACTCCTTTTTGTTTTTCACCCCTATTAAGTAAGTGCTATTATCAATGCATTTCATGGGTGAGGACACAGACTCAATGAGAAGGACTTGCCCAATGTCACATAGTTGATAAGTGGCAGAATGGGACATTAAAACATGGAAAAGTTCTTAATCACAACACATGTTTCTCAGACTTTGGTATTTTGACTTTGGTATTTTGAGTACCACATTCATGATTTTGCTATAATTATATTAACACCAATACTATTATTTACTTAATTAAAAATAATCTCCCATCCTTTTTAGAAACCTTAATTTTGTCTTAGGTAATAGAATCTGAGTAATCATAGTTTTCTAGTGCTGGCCATATATATGTATGTGTGGTTTTGTGTATCTCCATGAAGTAAAATAAATATATAACTGTTATCATAAAAATTAGTTCATATACTAACTAAACTCATCTCACATATCACAAATACTATGCATGATATTCTTTGGAAATGCTGGTCTACCCTATACTATTTGTATAGTTAATTTATTATAATTGCATGCTAATTTGGTAGTCAATATAGATTAGAACTTGGGTAACTAGTTGCTGTCTTTGTCTTCTCTAGAAGAATAAGTAAATTTACAGAGCAATGAAGACTAGAGCAATGAAGACTATCTAAAGAAGTAGCTATGGCTCAGAAATAAGAGACAGTGAACGGTGATTGGTAGAACAATAACCAGTGGGAAAATATTTTATTAAGAAGGAAATTTGGTCCTGGTTGGTGTGGCTCAGTGGATTGAGGGCTGGCCTGCGAACCAAAGGGTCACTGGTTCAGTTCCTGGTCAGGGCTCATGCCTGGGTTGTGGGCCGGGTCCCCAGTGGGGAACACATGAGAGGCAGCAGCACATTGATGGTCCTCTCCCTCTACTTCTTCCTTCCTCCTCCTCTGTCTAAAAATAAATAAATATTTTTTATAAAAGGAAAAAAAATTGGACTAAGTAGAGAACAGATTTCACTAATAAGCAGTTAAGGTAAAGAAGCTAGGTCCAAAACACTGAAAAAATAGGCAGTTAAGGGACTTGGAATTATGAACCAGTGATTATAATGTGTAGATAAGTCAGGTCAGTGTTATTCTTGTATTCAGTGTAAAGCAATGCAAGGTTCTTTCACTCCAGTGTCATCGTGACTCATTTTCAGGAAACATGTGTGAGATAAGGTTCATTAGTATTTCTGACACTATTGCCACTCCACTTGAGAGAATTAAGGTCCCAGTAACATAGACAAAGAGTAAGAAGCTGGCTGTTACGATGGCCAAGAGAACAGTTTGTGTGTATGTGCAGGCCTGAGTTGTTATTATCTCTGCCTCTGTGGGATAAGGCAGTGATTATAGATATTAATGAAAACAGTTTGCTTGAGCCCTGGTAGACTGTACTCAGCTTAGACATGAGTTGTTGCTCTTGTTTTCAATTTGTATCATTAACAGAAAACATTTAAGAGAAAACCATAAGATTAAGGGTAAAACCAGAAGGCTTGTGGTGAAACCCAATAAGGTAGTAAACAATTTTGTACTGATAGGTTTTAACTAGCAATTAAAGAGGCCAGATGGCCTCCCCCAGGAAGGAAAGCATTACATTTTAGAGAAATATATGCTTGTCCTTCTTCATGAATATTCATACTCTTGCTTTTGCCAATATCATCAATTTTCATTTTATCTCTTCAATAACAACTTAGATTTCATTTGTATGTTTTAAAATATGAAATAGGTATTAAAGTATTGATATGTGGAGTTTTCTCATTGGGGTACCAATTTTGTTTAACCTGTACTCTGATGTTCTTTTATAAATTGAGGAAAATATCATTCTTTGGTATATATTCAGGAAAATTTAGAAACAAACTACAGAAATTGACAATAAGACACTAAGTTGTTTTTTTTTTTTTTAATCTGGAGCCATTTCCAGCAAAGAAATAAAGAGCCTAAGAATTAAATGTCACATGTGGAACTAGTCAACAGATTAGGATTGGATGGTGCCTGAGAAGGTTCAACAATTGAGGGAGAACAGTGGAGTACCTTATAGAATGAGTTATACCCAAACTGTCAGATTGAGTTGTAAGTTTAATATGTAGTTCTGTTTTTATGCTGAAAAACTGAGATTGATCTTTCCACTTTCTAGGTTATTCTCTATTTTTTTTTCCATTTGGTTTGTGTTATGAGCTAATTTTGGCACTATGCCATCACTCATTCTATGTTTCTTTAATGTTTTGCAATCTTTTTCTTTTATATGTAGTATGTTCTTTTCAAAACAACCCACATGAGTTTTACTACTATCTACATACATAGATCATCAATACCAGACTCAAGAAAACATGCATTATATTCATTATCAATATACAACATTCATTAAACATTTTCCAAATGTTTAAATTGGACTAAAGATAAGATTACAAAGAAACTACAGTTCATGGCTCTTAGCATTTATAAACTAGCTGGACAAAAAACAAATCAATCCCTTAAAAAACAACTAGTAAGCACTCTAAAACATAGTCTATCCTTTAAAAATCAAATATATTAGAACTTAACAAAATGATTTTGCATACCTCAGAGTGGTAACACTGGAGTTTATAAACTTATTCTGAAGTGGCTACAATTGTCCAAAATGATCCTTTTCAGAAAATATTTTTTTATTTTGTTAATTAATTTATTTTAATTGTTGTTCAAGTACAATTTTCTGCCTTTTCACCCCACCCTAGCCCAACCCTCAGCCCTCCCCACCTCCCTCCCATTTCTACCCACCCCCTGTTATTGTCCCTGTGTCTTTTATACTTGTTCCTGCAAACTCTTCACCCTTTCCCCCTGAAATTTCCTCCCCTCTACCCTCTGGTCACTGTCAGCCTGTTCCCAATTTCAGTGTCTTTGGTTATATTTTGCTTGTTTGTTTGTTTTGTTTATTAGGTTCTGTTAAAGGTGAGATCATATGGTATTTGTCTTTCACTGCCTGGCTTGTTTTGCTTAGCGTAACCCTTTCCAGTTCCATCCATGCTGTTGCAAAGGGTTCAGAAAATATTTTATTTATTCATTTTTAGAGAGGAGGAGGAGAGGAAGAAAGAGAGGGAGAGAAACACCGTGTGTGAGAAACATCAAACTGTTACCTCAAGTACACTCCTGACTAGGGACGAAACCCTCAACTCAGGCTTGTGCCCTGACCAGGAATTGAACCAGCAACCTTTTGCTTTATGGGACAACACCCAACCAAATGAGGCACACTGCTCAGGGCTCAAAATGATGTTTGGAAATCCTTTCTGATATTGCCTTCAGAGCCTGTGATCCATTGTTTGGAATTTCCTCAGGGGCCAAAAACATTTCTACTGAAAAGGTTAAATTGATTTTAAGGAATAGTTAAGAGCCATTTGAAGCCAAAAGTGATAAATATGAGAGCCAAACAAGCTGAGTAATACCATTTTTTATGTTAAATTGAGGTGTGTCCACAAATAAAAAAGTTGCTTTTGTTGTATTTGTTGATTTGGAAAATAATTTTGAAAGCAATTTCTTTATGAGTTCCCAAGGTCGTTTGTTCCCCTCCCCTCCCCACCCACAGTGTTGGTGTCAATGGAATAGGTGGACAGCCTCCCAGTTATTAACAGGCCATTTCCAATGTGGATACTATGACTTTTAGAGAAGAGAAAGAGAGAGATTCCCCATAAAAACAAAGTTGTAAGTGGTAGTTTGATCTCCAGACCAGATCATAAAAACCTGTTTAAACCTGTGGTGTAGCTGAACAGAGTAATAATCCTTTTTCATCCACATCTAGTCATGATGTAGAGCCTTATTTCTATGGGAAAATGCAAGTTCTGTTCAAACTCTCCCACAACTCTTGCAGCAGAATCTAGGGTCCCATTGTTTCTATGATGACAGGGCTAAGAATATCAGGTATTCTAGTTGAATGAATAGTAATAGATAATCTAGGTACCATTAGTTTGTTTACTCTGTTCATAAGAGACATTCCCCAAGTGTTTTTGAAATAGTTCTCTCCCTTTTCAACTCCTCTGGTTCTTACTCTATCAATTATTGTTGGGAACCGCCCTGACTGGTATCAGAAGCTGAAACCCCTGGTAGGCTAAGGCTAAGGGAATGCCCTTGGAACCGTAAGCCAGCAAGGAGACAAAAGCTTATCTCCCTGGCAGGAATGCTGCTTCTGCTGCTGAACCCCAAAAAGTTTGGTCAGTTAGCCAAAGACGGGTGAGATTCCCCACGGGGGGAACGACCTAAGGCAGGCACGATCACTTTGGGAGGCCCCCCAAAAGAAGGACTTGGGGGGCTGCAGCAAAAGAGGGTGACAGACCCTCGCTCCTTGGCTTTGACATAGCCTGAGTTCTCATCGTCTGGGAGAATATCTCCTTATTGCCTTAGTTCCCGTGCTAAGCCTGAAACAATGACAGGGTGGTGCAGCTCTGTGCTGAAAAGGGGCAGATTCCCTGGGTGATCAAGCCTAAGAAAGAACATGTAAATTACTGTGAAACCTTCTTTGTTTAGAATGCTCTCAGTTGAATGAGAAGGGTCCAAGGAGGAAGTTATGTTCCTCAAAGTCTTACAGCTCTTTGACCCCGACTCAATAGACCAGCGGAGTTCCTTGTTTTCTATGGTTCTTTACTTCCCCCTGATAAGTACTGTACTTTACCTGAATTATTATGCAAAATGAGCCCAATAAAAGCATGTATGGACGGTAAATCGGCGCCCCCCACTGGGGGGGGTGGCCATTTCATCCCTACTTCCCCACAGAAACTAGTTTGTCTCTGTGCATGTGTGTATTTGTTTCTCGCGTGTTTTTCGGCGAGCCATCCACAGCGTTCCGTGGTCACTGCTGGCCAGTGACCCACGTGCAACAAATTATGTCTCATATATTTTCTCTGTAGACTTACTCAAGTTTTCTCCATTGAAGCAAACAAGTTTCCATCCGATTTGATGTCCCCCGACTAGACTTTATCACCTCTTTCTCTTTTGTGTTGTCCACCCTTTCCAAGAGAATAGCCCACTACTGTCTCTAATTCTTTACTTTCCTCCCAAAGCACAGTCTGACTGCTGTCCCAAGAATCCAGATTGGTAAATTGGTGATTAGAAAGTTTCTAGAAAAAACACTTTAGTGTGATGGGGATAAAAGCTTTATTGTAGGGTATTAAGTATTGTATAGGCAGTGAAGCACAGAAGGCACAAATACTTACAAATTCTTATGAAGTTTCACAATGAAAAAGAGGGGTATAAGGTGGGAGCTAAGATAGGGTGTCATGTGGTTAGAGTGTGGGGAGGAAGGCTCAAGCAATGGTTTTTATTTAGATAAAAAAAGACCTATGTATGGTTGCAGCCACATGGAAAGGAACCAGTGGAGAAAGATTGGATATATTAAAGAGGTAGGGTTTAAATGGACTGCCTGGACTTAAGAAAAAAAGAACACCTCTGTCTGTGGACTCAAGGAAAAGATAAGTGGATTGGCATTTCTCAAACAGCCATTGAAAAGTCAGGGTTCTCAAGAGAAACAGGACCAAAAGGACATGACATATATACATGGATAGATTATATAGATATAGATTAGGTATAGATGATATAGATATAGATTTTATATATATGGTTACAGACATAGGTATAGAAATAGAGTTCTATTATAAGGATTTGGCTCATGTGATTTTTATGGCTGACGAATCCCAAGATCCACAGGGTAAGTCAGTAAACTAGAGACCTAGGAGAGCCAATTCTAGGTTCTAGTCCAAGTCTAAAGACCTCAGAACCAGGAGAACTGAGGGCAGTCTGAAGTATAGCAGATTCAAGACCCAGGAAGAGCTCATGTTTCAGTTTCAGTCCAAAGTCAGGAAAAAAAAAAAAAAACAATGCTCCAGTTTAAAAGTAGTCAGGCAGGGAGAAGGAGGCTAAGCCTTTTTGTTATATTCAGGCCTTCAACCTAATGGTTGAGGGCTAGTAACATTAAGGAGGACAATCTGTTTTACTCAGATTACCATTTTTACATTAATCCCATGTAAAAACACGCTGGCAGAAACACCTAGAATACCTGGGTGTTTGACCAAATATCTGGATACTTGTGGCTCAGTCAAGTTAATATATAAGATTAACTATCACAGGAAGCAAAACTAAAAGAAGTTAAAGTACAGAACTTCAATTGCCTCTGAAAGCTCAAAATCAGGGTCACATTTGGTAAGCAATTTACAAATTGAATTAAAAGTAAAAAGCTACAAGCCCTGGCTGGCGTAGCTCAGTGGATTGAGCGTGGGCTGGGAACCAAAGTGTCCCAGGTTTGATTCCCAGCCAGGGTACATTCCTGGGTTGCAGGCCATGACCCCCAGCAACCGCACATTGATGTTTCTCTCTCTCTCTCTCTCTCTCTCTCCCCCACCCTTCCCTCTCTAAAAATAAAATAAATAAAATATTTAAAAAAAAAGTAAAACGCTACAAAGAATTTTAAAACCATACTGTGTAAAATTATATCTTTTCCCCTTGATAGTTCTAAAAAATCCTCATTTTGTATAACTTCTGCCATGAGCTTACCTCAGTGTCCAAGCCTGAACATGGGTACCCCCACTCCTATGAGATCATGGGGTTGGCTATGCCTATTTTTATTGTGTTTTCACCTTGATGTTGTTAACATTACAAGTAACTGACAGGATTTTTCTTTATAGATGTCCATGGTAAAGCTTCCAGTCAGCAGGACTTCAGAGCCTATCTCAGAGATGTGGATGAGTACAAACAGTCACTCATTTTAAGTACAAATTAACCAGCAGAATATGTGACCCTAGTGATAAACTAACTGTTTATTGCTATAATTACTGCTGAGAATCTCTAGGGTCACCTGGATAGATGGAATGTTTTTATATTTTCCAACCTAATTCACCCTCCAGTTGGCTTGAAAAGTGCCATTATTCACATCATAAAAAGTATTTTGCAAATAACTACTCATTCGAATCCTTATATACTCCAGCGCCAAGTTTGACTACTGCTTTCAATTCAATGTTGATCATGGTTACTAGTGTCAACCAACTGTATATATTGATGAGGTCATTCTTAATTCATTGGCTGATTCCACATGTCTTTGGATGGCACTATTGGGAGATGTATATGTACTTAAAAATTACATCTCAGAAGCTATAACCAAGTATGGAATTGTTAATAATGTGGATGCATACAGCAAATACAATCTGCTCTTGAACTCAAGCTATAATTTTGTGGACCATTCACCATGGACCAAATTAGCAAGACAGACAATTCCTTAATATTTTTGTATGGTTTCCAGGCTGAGTCTGGTAAGTGTTACATAATCAAAGTGGCATTGTTACAGCCAGGATAAGACAACCAAGAGTATTCCCCTCAAACTTCCCCCACTAACCCCAGGCCAAAGAGGAAACACCCATCTTGGCCTATGTCTCCAAATATTCCTTGCAAGTTCAGGATCAGGAGGGTTAGAATCCATAAGGAACACTTGTAAATTCTTTGTTTACATTATAGGTTGTTATTGTTCACAAAAGTATTTGTTTTGGTTTAAGTATTATAATTTGTGAAACCTTCCAAATCCTTTAATGGCTTTTCTTTAACTAGGTTTAGTGTGACTTGACTGAAACCTATGTGGGACTTTTCATGGTTACTTGACAACTCAATTAATATTTCCTTATATGAAGAAGGTATAGGCTGGACTCATATGGATTGCCTGATCATCTTATTTTTAGTTCACTTATTAAACCAACTTTGCTTTCAATTTCCATTCCTGGCAAACATTTTGCATAATGCCTATTGCAAAGATATCCAATATGGTTCAAGAAAGTAACCAACACAGGAGTGAAGCTAGGATCACTAAAATACTAGATATGGGCAGTGTACTTCTTCATCAAAGCCTATAGAGTAATCTGTATCCTATTATTGTCATTTAGATTTGGGTTAAAGATCCCTAAGTGCTCTATATACCAAGTCCTCTGTGTTTTCCACAAAAGGTATTCTTTGCAAACATCAAAGGAAACAGTGGTGAATGGCATGCACCTAATGCATAAAATCCCACTCCCACATCTATTTAAAAGCAGCCTGCTTTTCTTTCATCAATCCACACTTTATCAATCTGGACAATTCATGCTGAAAACAACTACATAACAATCCAAAGTAATTTATGTAAAAGCCAAAGCTTTTTGCCTAAATTACATAGGTAATGGTAGATATGTAAAAATGGTGCTAGGGACATTTCTTTTGGGTGAGAGATAATTATATTATCTAATTTTATTGACTTCATTAGTATCATTAGAAATATGATATGCTTAATTCTTAAAGATGATTAAACATCCTTCTCTTTTTTTCTGTAAGTGGTCAGCCTTCAGATTTCAACTCCCTGGAAAGGTAGCTGAACTCTAGAGCTGAAAGGAAATGTTTAGATGAAGAAAATAACAAATAATGTGCTGCTTCTGGAAAACCGAGGGTAAAACATGGTGCTCATGATGTCATAATAATATGAATATAAGTCAACCTTTTGTTATGTATGTAAAAAGTATCAAGAAGAAATGCATCCTATCTAGAGCCAAATGCTTCAAAACTTAGGTGCTTTAAAGGCTGAACACTGAACCAAAGGCAGTGCCCCAAATAAGAATATAATAGTAAATCTATGAATTCATTTTTTCACATATTGTTTTTATTACCCCAGTGCAGTTGTCTAGGTAAAACTTTCTACACTGATCAACACTGTAAATATCTAAAAGTGCGAGTCTGGGATCTTGGTATAAAACATAAAGTTTATAAAATACAAATATACATGATTTCTAACATCCTGCTGGACATCTCCACAATATTCTGCCAGATTCTGAAACTCAATATGTCCTTTTTGGACATATTGAATCTGGCAGAAACTGTCTACCTGATAGGGGACTCAAGACTTGGAAAATTTTAGCTTAAGGTAAAAAGTTCTAAGTCTAGCAAATAATGTGTGTATTAAGCCTTTGTTTCAGAAACTACAGATAAGTCCCATCCTGGCTCCTGGGAAAAGCTGCTGACCTCCTGGGGGCACTGGCTAGAGATTACCACCTGGGGACATGTTGGAGGCATTGGGGCCTTTTGTGTAACCATCCCCCCTTGGGAACAGCTAATTGCTGAGAACAGGAATGCTGCAGCTTTGCTCACCAAAGCCCTCACTGCACCTTGTTTGTCCTCCCCCACCCCCTTATAAAAGATCTGGCCAGGAAAAAGAAGGGAAGATGGTTTGTTGGAGTATGAACCCTCCATCTTCTTGGACCACTGGCCACCTGAATAAAGTGCCCATAAAAGTTTCAATCACTGTCATTGCTTATTGGATTTGGTAGTGACAGGCAGCCCAAACGCTGGTGTCTTTTCTGGTTACAAATTTGCCACTCTTTCCCTTCCTGTTTTCTACTCATTGCCTTTACCTTGTCCACAGGATCTCCCAATAGTTTATAAAGCATAATTTTGCATTATTGAAGCTTTTGCTAAGACTCTCATTCCCACCCTACCCTACAGGTATTGGAAGAGAGATGTAAGAAGTGTTATGCATACAACATCCACCTCAGGACTTATTTTGCTAAATTTTAGTGATTTGGGAGGATAGGGGTGTGTTTGTGTGTGTGTGTGTGTGTGTGTGTGTGTGCGTGTGTGACATTTTGGGGGTGAGTCAGAAATATTTTAGAAATGTCATGAGAAGAGAACTAGTAACTGAGTGGAAATGTCTACTCAATGCCAGGACAATTGAGCATAAGAGAGCCTATCTACAGTTCAGTTTAACTCTCTTCCTTTTCTGAAGATTGTGCAAACAGCACAGGCTTAGGTATTAGAAAAAGAGGTTACCACATGTACAGGTAGAAAAAGTGCCTTTTGTGCAGAATCATCATTGTGGAGAATTTGTATAACCAGTAGATAAAGCGATATTACAATGGGCCATCTATCCGGACACAGAAATGGTTCTGTTGTGCTGAGTGTTTCCCAATAGCCACATTTTGCCTGTAAAAGCCTTTACAAGAAGAAATAAAGAATGTCCTGACCAGTGTGGCTCAGTTGGTTGGGCATCATCCCTCAAAACAAAAAGTCACTGTTTGTTTTTTTTAAGATTTTATTTATTTATTTTTAGAGAGGGAAGGGAGGGAGAAAGAGAGAGAGAGAAACATCAATGTGTGGTTGCTGGGGGCCATGGCCTGCAACCCAGGCATGTGCCCTGACTGGGAATCAAACCTGGGACACTTTGGTTCGCAGCCCACGCTCAATCCACTGAGCTACACCAGCCAGGGCTCAAAAAGTCACTGGTTTGATTCCTGGTCAGGGCACATGCTCAAGTTGTGTCCCCGGTTGGGGCATGACAGCAACTGATCGATTACTCACAACTACGTTTCTCTCCCTTTTGTTTTCCTTCCCTTCCTCTCTTTCTAAAAATAAATAAAATCTTTTTTAAAAAAGAGAATAACTTGGACAGGAAGATGGCGGCTTTACTCTAGGCAGCATTTTTCTCGGCTTCTGTGAAGAGGGGGGAAACTCGTGGATCAGTGGAGAAACAGAGCAAGTGGGCTAGGTTACCGAACCACTTTTGAAAGCAGGACATCAAAAATTATTGCACTCACTGGAAAATCAGACGGTAATGAATTTGATACAGGACAAAAGGGGCACAGGGATCAGCGCGGGGTCTAGGGGTGTGCAGGCCCCAGGCCTGCCCGGTGCTCGGGGGTCTGCCCCAGGACTCCCTGGAGAGGGAAGTTGCTGCTCCCTCCCTCCCCCGAATAGAGGGGGGGAGGGCAACTCCAGGGGAGAACAGGTTGCTAGAAGGAACAGATCGACCAGTTGGACTGAGAAAAAATCGCCCAGGGAATATGAACACCCGCCCAGAGACCAGGGAGAAGTGAGAGCCTCTAGCCGACAGGACCATAGGGAGGCCGGAATCGTGAGCTGGAGGGACGTGGCACTGGGTGCATTCCTACAGTAGTGGCTCAGAAATTTCCAGCCAGCCCAACCAGGGGAGCCGGGAAAGGCTCCAACACCCAGTTGGAGTGCAGTTCGGTGGGGAACACGGAGCTGAAAACGGCTGGGCTCGCGCACCGTCGGCAAGACTGACTCTCGCGCGCCAGTGTGTTCCGGAGCGCCCAGGGTACCTGACAGACTTGCTGAGATCTCAGATCTGGCTCAGAGAGAGAGAAGCATTTCAAAGGCCCCTCAGCCAGCCGAAGCCAGCAAGATCAGAAAAAACTGGTCTGGCCAGTTAGAAACCAACAAGAGGGTTTTTTTGTTTGTTTGTTTGTTTGTTTATTGTTTTGTTTGGTTTGGTTTGGTTTGGTTTGGTTTTGTGTGGTTTCTCTGGCTGTTGTTGGTTGATTGATTTTATCTTGTGTTTTATGTGACTTTTTTCAATTCTTATTATTTTTATCTCACAATCCCTTATGTTTCTCTTCCATTCAACCTAATATTATTCTTTCCACTCCAAATTTATCTCTCTGGCACTACATCTTCTGCTTTTCTTTCCTTTTTTTTTTTTTTAATCTTGCAAGTTACTGTGAATTTCAATTATCTTTTTCTCACTTTTCCGACTTTTTTATTTTAATAATATTTTGGTATTCTTTTTCTTTCTGTATAATCTTCTTGGCTTGGCTGGTTATACTGTCATTCGAGAGGTTCCCCCTGGTATCTCAGTCACAAGGTGTTGACAAGTTACTATCCTTCATCTGTGTTCCATTAATACACGTCCCAAGGTTCTATACTCTTTATTCTTGTTATCTAGACCTCATTGATTCTGCCACAAGACTGTCACTTTACTATTACTGCTAGTAAGACCTAGTCTATACAATTGTAAATGCTTCTCAATACCCCTACCTGATCTCAGCCCACTTTGCAATTTTCTGAACTATACTATTGTGGGGGTTGTCTCTATTCTTTTACTCACTACTCCTATATACTAATCTTTAATCCAACCCTACCTTAGAAGCTGACCTCCCACAGCCTCAAAGCTTTCTAGATCCAACTAACAAACCTCTCGGCCCCAATAAGAGTCTTACCTTCTTTCCATCCTTTCTAAAACGTGGATAGTGGGGTGGAGGATCATGGTTAACACTATAAGGAGCCAAAGGATAACCCATCTCTTCTCTACTGGCTGCTAAAGTAAATATCATAGTATAGTGTCTTGCTGTTTTAAACCATTTTGCATTACTCCTCCAACTGATCACAAAAAAGAGTAGGGGGAAGCTGTGAACACCAGGATACATGAAGGAGATTGCACCACTGAATCTCACAAATATTCTACCACAGAAGTTCACACCATAATTACAGGGAATCAGAACAGTTCAAATTAACAAACAAGAAGAAAAAAGAAGAAACCCACGAACAATGAGAAAACAAAGAAACAACCCCCAATTGAAGGGAAACGAGGAAGCCTCAGGAAAAATGCTAAATGAAATAGAGGCAACTCAACTATCAGATAGTGAGTTCAAAACAATGATTACCAGGAAGTTCAATGAACTCACAATGAGCTTTCAGAAATTAGAGGGAAATTACATCAATCTCACTGCAAACTATATAAACATGAAAAAGGAAATAGAAACTCTCAACAAAGGTCAAGAGGAAATGAAGAATACAATCTCTGAACTGAAGAAAAAAGTAGAAGGAATGAAAAGCAGGATTGATGAAGCAGAAGATCGGATTAGCGAGGTACAGGACAAAGTAGAAAACAACACCCAGAAAGAGCAAGAAAAAGAAAAGAGGCTCAGAAAGAATGAAGAGGGATTAAGAGAAATGCAAGACAATATGAAACATAATAATATCTGTATAATAGGGATACCAGAAAGAGAAGAAGAAGAGCAAGGGATCGAAAACCTAGTTGAACCAGTAATGAAGGAGAACTTCCCTAATGTGATGAGAGAAAAAGTCACACAAATCCAGGAAACACAGAGAGTCCCAATCAAGAGGAACCCAAAGAGACCCACCCCAAGGCACATCATAATTAAAATGACAAAATTTCAAGACAAAGAGAGAATCTTAAAGGCAGCAAGGGAGAAAAAGGAAGTAACATACAAGGGAGTCCCAATAAGGCTAACAGCTGACTTCTCAATGGAAACACTTCAAGCCAGAAGAGAATGGCAAGAAATACTCCAAGTAATGAGATCCAGAGGGCTGCAACCAAGGGTAGTATATCCAGCAAGGCTCTCGATCAAGACAGAAGGCCAAATAAGAAGCTTCCCAGACAAAAGAAGTCTAAAAGAATACACCTTGACCAAAGCAGCTCTGCAAGAGATTCTAAAAGGACTGCTTTAAGGAGGAGAGAAGAGAAAGAGAGAGAGAGAGAGAGAGAGAGAGAGAGAGAGAGAGAGAGAGAAACACACGTAAATAAAAGACAATGAATAAGTACCTATCAATAATAACCTTAAATATAAATGGATTAAATGCTCCAATCAAAAGACATAGAAAAGCTGATTGGGTAAGAAAAAATTACCCACATATCTGCTGTCTACAAGGGACCCACCTCAGGATAAAAGACCTACGCAGCCTGAAAGTGAAGGGCTGGAAACAAATCTTCCAAGCAAATGGACAGGAAAAAAAAGCTGGGGTAGCAATACTCATATCAGACAAAATAGACTTCCAAAAAAGGTCCATAAAGAGAGACCCAGAAGGTCACTTCATAATACTCAAGGGAAGAATCCATCAAGAAGACATAAATATTGTAAATATATATGCACCCAACATAGGAGCACCCAAATACATAAAGAAAATCTTAGAGGACTTCAAGAAAGATATGGACAGCAACACAATTATAGTGGGAGATTTTAACACCCCACTATCAAAAATGGACAGATCTTCCAAACAAAATATCAACAAAGATACTGTGGCATTGAACAACACCCTTGATGAAATGGACTTTACTGATATATACAGAGACCTCCATCCAAAAGAAGCTAAAAATACATTCTTTTCAAATGCACATGGAACATTCTCAAATAGACCACATGATAGGACACAAAACAAGCCTCAAGAATTTCAAGAAAATTGAAATCATACCAAGCATTTTCTCTGACCACAAGGGACTGAAGCTAGAAACCAACCCAAAGGAAAAAAAACCAAAAACACTCAAAATCATGGAGATTAAATAGCATCCTATTAAACAATGAAAGGGTCAAGAATGATATTAGGGAAGAAATCAAAAGGTTTCTGGAAACAAATGAAAACGAACTCACAACAACCCAAAACTTATGGGACACAGCCAAGGCAGTCCTGAGAGGGAATTTCATAGTGAAACAGGCCCACCTAAAAAAGTTAGAAGCATTTCAAACAAACAACCTAACCCCACGTCTACAAGAACTCAAGGAACAACAACAAAGACAAACTAGAGCAAGCCGAAGGAAGGAAATAACCAAGATCAGAGCAGAATTAAATGACATAGAGACTAAAAGCACAATTCTAAGGATCAATGAATCCAGGAGCTGGTTCTTTGAAAAGATAAACAAAACAAGCTTTAAGCAGACTCATCAAGAAAAAAAGAGAAGACCCAAATAAACACAATCAGAAATGAAAGACGAGAGATTACAACAGATACCACAGAAATACAAAGGATTGTAAGAAATTACTACAAAGAGCTGTATGCCAAGAAATTTGAAAACCTAGATGAAATGGACAAATTTCTAGAAAAATATAATCTTCCAAAACTCAATGAAAAAGAAGCAGAAAGCCTGAACAGATCAATAACAACAAAAGAAATTGAAGCAGTAATCAAAAAACTCCCAACACACAAAAGCCCTGGACCAGATGGTTTCACAGGAGAATTCTACAAAGCATTTAAGGAAGAGCTAACCCCTATCCTCCACAGAGTATTCCAAAAAATCCAAAAAGATGGGAGACTCCCAAACTTTATGAGGCCATCATCATCCTAATTCCAAAACCAAATAAAGACACAACAAAGAAAGCAAACTTCAGGCCAATATCACTGATGAACATTGACACCAAAATCCTCAACAAGATACTGGCAAACCGCATCCAACAGTACATTAAGAAGATCATACACCATGACCAAGTGGGATTCATTCCAGGGATGCAAGGATGGTACAATATTCGCAAGTCAATAAATGTAATACATCACCTAAATAAAAGCAAAGACGAAAACCACATGATCATATCAATTGATGCAGAAAAAGCATTTGATAAGGTACAGCACCCATTCATGATAAAAACACTCAGCAAAGTGGGAATAGAGGGAGCATTCCTCAACATAATAAAGGCCATATATGAGAGACCTTCAGCCAACATCATTCTCAATGGGCAAAAATTAAAAACTTTTCCATTAAGATCAGGAACAAGACAAGACTGTCCACTTTTACCGCTTCTATTCAATATAGTACTGGAAGTTTTAGCCACAGCAATCAGACAAGAAAAAAATAAAAGGCACTCAAATCAGAAAGGAGGAAACAAAACTGTCACTGTTTGCAGATGATATGATAGTGTACATAGAAAATCCTATACACTCTACCAAAAAACTGCTTGACCTAATAAATGAATTTGACAAAACAGCGGGAAATGAAGTCGATATCCAGAAATCAAAGGCATTTCTGTACACCAACAATGAAACAGCAGAAGCAGAGATCAAGGAAAAAATCCCATTTGAAATAGCAAAAAGAAAAATAAAATACCTAGGAATAAACCTAACCAAAGAGGTAAAAGACCTGTATTCAGAAAACTACTCAACACTGAAGAAAGATATCAAGGAAGATGCAAACAAATGGAAACATATACTGTGTTCATGGATTGGAAGAATTAATATCATCAAAACATCCATACTACCAAAAGCAATTTACACATTGAATGCAATTCCTATTAAAGTACCAATGGCATATTTCACAGACATAGAACACTTCAAAATTTATATGGAATCATAAATGACCACGAATAGCTGCCTCAATTTTGAAAAAGAGGAGTAAAGTAGAAGGGATCACAATACCTGACACTAAAGTATACTGCAAGGCCACTGTAATCAAAACAGCCTGGTACTGGCATAAAAACAGGCACATAGACCAGTGGAACAGAACAGAGAGCCCAGAAATAAGCCCAAGTCTCTATGGTCAATTAATATTTGACAAAGGAGGCAGCAACATAAAATGGAATAAAAATAGCCTCTTCAACAAATGGTGTTGGGAGAACTGGACAGCCACATGCAAAAAAATGAAACTTGAGCACCAACTTACACCATATACAAAAATAAATTGAAGGTGGATAAAAGACTTAAATATAACCTTGACACCATTAAAGTCCTAGAGGAGAACGTAGGTAGGAAAATCTCAGATATTTCAAGAAGAACCCTTTTTACTGACATGTCCCCTAGAGTAAGGGACATAAAGGAAAGAATAAACAAATGGGACCTCATCAAAATTAAAAGCTTCTGCACAGCTAAAGAAAACAATATCAAAATTAAAAGAGAACCAACTGTATGGGAAAGCATATTTGCCAATGATACCTCAGATAAGGGTTTAATCTCCAAAATATATAAAGAACTTACAAGACCACACTCTAAGAAGACAAGGAATCCAATTAAAAAGTGGGCAAAGGACTTAAACAGACACTTCTCCAAGGAGGACATACAGAAAATCCAAAGACACGTGAAACGATGTTCAATGTTGCTAGCTATCAGAGAGATGCAAATTAAAACCACAATGAGATACCACTTCACACCAGACAGAATGGCCATCATAAACAAAGCAACAAGCAACAAGTGTTGGAGAGGTTGTGGAGAAAAGGGGACCCTAGTGCACTGCTTGTGGGACTGCAGACTGGCACAACCACTATGGAAAGCAGTATGGAACTTCCTCAGAAAACTAAAAATGGATCTGCCTTTTGACCCTGCAATTCCACTGCTGGGACTCTATCCGAAGAATACTAAAACACCAATTCAAAAGAACCTATGCATCCCAATGTTCATAGCAGCACAATTTACAATAGCTAGATGCTGGAAGCAACCTAGATGCCCATCAGTAAATGAATGGATCAAAAATCTATGGTATATTTACACAATGGAATTCTATGCAGCAGAAAGAAAGAAGGAGCTCCTACCCTTTGCAACAGCATGGATGGAGCTGGAAAACATTATGCTTAGTGAAACAAGCCAGGCATTGAAAGACAAATACCATATGATCTCACCTTTAACAGGAACCTAAATAACAAAACAAAGAAACAAGCAAAATATAACCAAAGACACTGAAATAGAGGACAGGCTGACGGTGACCAGAGGGGAGAGAAGAGAGAATTTAAGGGGACAGTGGGAAGGGTTCACAGGAACAAACTTAAAGGACACATGGTCATAAACTAAGGGGAGGGTGGTAATGGGAGGGAAGTGGGGAGGGTGGGAGGGGGGACTGGATTGGGAGTAAAAAGGAGAAAACTGTATTTGAACACTGATTAAAATTAAAAAAAAGAGAGAATAACTTTACCTGTTGAATGGTAAATGGTATTTCTCATTGTTCTTTCCTCATATCACTTACTTATGCATATTAACTTTCTATTCATTTATTTAATTTTTATTGAATTTATTGGGATGACATTGGTTCAGAAAACAAACAGGTTTTCAGTGTATAACTCAATGAAAATATCATCTGCACACTGCATCATGGATAGCCCTCTGGTAGTATTACTACAGAAACTGGCTAAAAAGTGAAAGTGTGTGTTTAAGAGATTGACATGTAATCAAATGGCCTTAACAAGCAGTACCTATATAGAGACTTGCATTTAGTTTGCGATTTTATGAAAGGAACCAGGGTAGCATCCTTTAAATTGAAATTGCCTACTGCACAAGTGTTGAGAGCTGGATTTATGAATTAATCACTGATTTTCTCCAGAAGTGAAAGAAAGTGAATGAAATACTTTAAAAAATCAGAGACATTTTTAGGCAGGATTTGAAAAGGGGGAGGGAGGACACTGTTTAGATAGATGAAAAAAAGGTTTAATAGAGAATCAGGATAATATTTTTTTCCAAATTATAGTGGCATCCCAAAGTAACAAAGGAGAAGGGCAGTATAAATTTGTCCAGAATGACATTTCCTTGAGTCTATAACAGAATCAGCTTCCTCTTGGATCCTAGTGTTAGGACTTTCCACTGAAAAACATCAGCTTACAGAGTTGGACTGCACGTGTAATATCCTGAGCCAGCCCTTGGGGAGGGAGAAGAAATGAGAGATGGAAAAATGTGATGTTGCAGTGTGTTTTTCAGATAAGTATAATAAGTTTCCATTCTTGATAGCAAGCAATTTTGGAGTCAGTGAAGGGGTCTGAAGAGGGATTGTGTAAGATGATCGCGGTAACAAGAATTGAGGAGAATTTTAACAGAAACATTTTGAACCATTTAAGAGAAGATGGACTGGATATGATAAAAGCAAAACACAACATAGAAAGATATTATAAAATATGGATCATAGTTTTAGCTGTTGATATATAGAAGAAATGGCAGTAAAGGAAACTGTGAAGAAATACATTTAGATTTTGCAATATCCTAAATCTTAGTCATACCTTAGTAATGCTTTATTGACCATAGAACAAGATGAAATTCTTGCTCTGGCAGGTGTAGCTCAGTGGATTTAGTGCTGGACTGTGAACAAAAGGGCCACTGGTTTGATTCCCATCCACAGTACATGCCTGGGTTGCAGGTCAGGACCCCAGTTAGGGGATCTCAAGGGGCAACCGCACATTGATGTTAGGATGCCTTATCCTTTCCCCACATCTCAAGGAATATTTAGAGCAGGGGTTCTGAAATTGGGATCTATGAACCTCCCCAAAATTCATAAATATAATTCAGAGGGCTCAAAAATTTGTAAGGGAAAAATGTACATCTTTATTTTTACTAATCTGTAATTTAAATGTAACATTTTTTCATTGTGAATGGAAACAACAAACTATAGCAGTTTTAGTTGTCCATGTATTTTTTCTATAGTAAAAATCATGGACATTTGTAAACTACTAATATATTAAAATTTACCAGATATTTTGAAGTACAGTTTATAATCATCACTATTTTGGAATTATGTCATTCATTAGACTTCTCAGTATATCTTATCATTTAATTTAAACGTATATATATTAATATATTATAAGTGTATTTTTAAAACTATATTTCAGCCCTCTCCAGTGTGACTCGGGTTAAAGTTTTGATTCCCAGTCAGGGCACCTACCTAAGTAGCAGCTTTGATCCCAAGTCTGGGCATGTGTGATCCCTGGTCCATGCACATACAGGAAGCCATCAATTGATACTTCTCTCTCTCATTGATGATTCTCTATAAAGAGCAATGAAAAAAAAAAGTCCTTAGGTGAGGATAAAATAAAATTGTATTTCAATGTAATCAATTTCTTTGGGAATCCTATATATTTAATTTTATGTATTTGTAGAGATATTTTTAGAGGAGATCAACTTCTGGCATAACAGTGCAAGGAGCTGCACTAACCTGCTCCCTAATAAATTGAAGAAAACTATATATAATGTATACATTATATAATACACACACACACACACACACACACACATCCATTAGATATTTAAAGCCTCTGGTCATAAGAACATACAGGAAATGATGGAATATCCATTCAAAAAGATCTATAAAATATTATTAAGAAAATCTGGTATTTGAACCAAGACCACCCTCTTCCTCTGCCCTCTTGGTTCAGTAAACTGAGACTTCATATTGCTGCAGCCAAGAGTACAGGATTCCCTCTTTAGTTAGCTCCCTCCCTGATGAAGGATTTTTTTTTCTCTCAAGAAAAGCAAGATGTCACTTTTTTTATCCTGCCCCCAGCTGCATGTTGATGAGACAAAGTCTTGGGCAGGGCAGTCAAAAGATGGTGACTCTCTTCTGTTTAACACCACTTTTGAAACGGTGGCTCTACCTTGGCCAAGGCCTGTTGAAAATGCTGGGACCTCAAATGACCTTGCTGTAGTTCATGAGGTGGTGTTTCCATACCATACTGTCACCACTGCACTGAGCACTGAGCTCCTAGAATGGGGATGTCACTCAAAGGAAAGCTTACCATTGTTTCCACCACCAGATCTAGAGTCCAGGCTCAGATTTTCTTGGGATAGAAGAAGAGAAAACAGAAAGGAGGTCATAAAACAGATAGCTCCTGTTTTTAAGAACTGATATCTTTTGCAACAGAGATGGAGAAGTTTAAGCCTAAAAATAATGGAGACTATGGTCAATGAAATTGAGAAAAAAATTGTGAATTTGATGTCAATGCCTAGAGTATAGGTCACCAGCTAGTTTGTAGGAGAGATCAGGGACAGCTGCAAGGATCCACCAATTGACCTCAGAAGTTATTCTGATTAGATTAGATTAGATTATAGAAGAATTTGTGTCCTAGGGTATTATTATAACTAATAGAGATATCAGCAGGTGATTAGGGGAGATTAACCTCTGGGTGTGGTCAGTGACATAGTACAAGAAGAGTCTTACAGTAATACTATAATCTCAGAGTGACTATGGGAATATCCAAAGCTGTCATTTCCTGAGGAGCAGTATCAAAGACTTAACACTGTGGAACTGAGGAGGAATAGACTTCATTAAAATCTTCAGTTAGTGACTAAGCAAATAAAGATACAAATAAGAATAATAAACCCCAAAAGGAGGGTCCCATACCCAGACTTGCTACAATATTTTACCTTAAATGTCCAGTTTCCAACAAAAAATACCAGGCATGCAAAGACTTATAAAATATGACTCATGTACCAGAAAAATAAAAACAGGCAACAGAAATTGCCTGATAGAATGACCAGTGTCAATATAACAGGAAATAATTTTAAAGTCAGTATAAATTTGTTCAGAGAGCTAAAATCAGACTTCATTAAAGAAGTACAGAAAAATCTGATGACAATGTTGGGTGCTTCAACAAAGAGATAGAAATTTTAAAGAGAGTCAAATGGAAATTTGGTAGTTAAAATGTAGAATAACTGAACCAAATACAAATTATCTTCTTTATTTTTTAAAGTATTTTTATTGATCATGCTATTATACTTATCCCAATTTTCCCCCCTCCACCATGCCCCCCAACCCCCTCCACCATGTCCCCCAACCCTCCAGCATTTCCCCTCCCTTAGTTCATGTCCATGGGTTGTGCATATAAGTTCTTTGAGTTCTCTGTTTCCTATACCTTTTTTATCTTTCCCTGTCTATTTTATGCCTACTAATTATGCTTCTTCTTCCCTGCACTTTTCCCCCTATTCCTCCCTTCCCTCTCCCCACTGAACTTGTCTGTGTGATGTCCATTTCTCTGATTCTGTTACTGTTCTGGTTGTTGCTTAGTTTTTGTTTTCATTGTTTTTCTTTTCTTTTAGGTTCATTTGTTAACAGTTGTGAGTTTGTTGTCATTTTATTGTTCATATTTTTTATCTTCTTTTTCTTAGATAAGTCCCTATAACATTTCATATAATAAGGGCTTGATGATGAACCCCTTTAGCTGTACCTTATCTGGGAAGCACTTTACCTGTCCTTCCATTCTAAATAATAGCTTTGCTAGATAAAGTAATCTAGGTTATAAGTCCTTGCTTTTCACCATTCTGAATACTTCTTTCCAGCCCCTTCTTGCCTGCAAGGTTTCTATTGAGAAATCAGCTTATAGTCCAATGGGAACTCCTTTATAGGTAACTCTCTTCTTCCCTCTTGCTGCTTTTAGGATTCTCTCATTATATTTAATCTTGGGTAACTTAATGATGATGTGCCTTGGTGTGTTCCTCTTTGGGTCCAACTTCTTTGGGACTCTCTGGGCTTCCTGGACTCCCTGGAAGTCTAGTTCCTTTGCCAGATTGGGGAAGTTTTCCTTCATTATTTGTTCAAATAAGTTTTCAATTTCTTGCTGTTCTTCTCCTCCTGGCACCCCTATAAATTCAGATACTGGAATGTTACAGGTTGTCCCAGAGAATCCTCACCTCTCTTCATTTTTTTTTTTTTGATACTGTTTTCTTTGTTCTGATCCAGTTGGATGTTTATTTCTTCCTTTTGTTCCAAATCATTGCTTTCAATCCTGGTTTCCTTCCTGTCACTGTTGGTTTCCTGAATATTTTGCTTTATTTCATTTTGGGTATCTTTCATTTGTTCTTTCATTTTCCAACCAAGCTCAATCATTTCTGTGAGCTTTTTGATAAGCAAGGCTTTAAAATCTCCATCAGATAAGTTGGCAACCTCTTCATCACTTAGTTCTGAGGTTTTGTTGTGTTCTTTCATTTGGGCCATATTCCTTTGTCTTGACAAAGAAATCTGATAAGTTGTAAGGGGCGGGGCCTTAGGTATTCACCCAGGCAGGGCAATCCTTTCTGCTGCGCTGCCAGTCTGGTTGATTTCATCTTTAATTCCTTGGTTGTCGGAGTTCCATGCAGTTTGATTTTCTGGTGCTTTTGGTTGTTTATTGGTTTTAAATTGGTTGTTGTCCTCCTTTTGGTTGTGTGAGGAAGTGAAAGGTTTCTACCTATGCCTCCATCTTGGCTGGAACTCCCAAATACAAATTCTTGTTAGAGGTTTAACAGAAAAGCTACAATTCAAAACTGAGTGTGAAATAAAGACTTTCTCCAATTAAAAAAACTGATAAAATATGTTGCTAACAGAGCCCCTTAAAGAAATGCTAAAGTAACTTTTTTAGGTTGAAAACAAGTGATCCCAAGTGACAACAAGATGGTAGTTTGAATTTACATGAATAAAAAGCACCACTAAAGGCAATTATATAATTATTAAAAAACAATATTAACACATTTGAATCTTCCCTCTTCAATGATTTAAACGCTGTTGTATGAAATAATATGTATACATTGTATTGTTGGACCTATAACATATAGAAATGTATTATTGCACAATGTATTTATCAATATCAATAGCAACATGATGCAGGTGGGTGGGAGAAAAGCTCTAATGGACTAAAGAACAATTATACCCATTTATGGGCAAGTTTGTACCATTTATAAAAATTAATAAAGGTAATATATATATAACACTAATATCACAAGAAGGGAGAAAGTGGGATATATAGAAGTAACATTTCTACATATTGCTAGAATTAAGCTAGTATAAATCTAGAGCTGATTCTGAAAACTTAACATGCAACCAGTTAAAAAACATTCAAGGAAAGTGAAAATATCGTTCATGAAATTAAAATGCTACACTACAGTCATCCACTTAATGCAAAATAAAACAACAAAGAAGGAAATGAGGGAGAAAACATATGACAGACCTAATCTCACAATATCAACAATATCATTAAATGTAAACAGATTAAACTATTCAATCAAAAGACAGATATTGTCAGATGGATTAAAAATGATCTAACTATAGACTTCTGGCCAAGATGGGGGAGTAGGTAGATATACTGTGCCTCTTTGTACCACCAAAAGAAGGACAACAACAAATTTAAAAACAAAAACAACCAGAACTGCCAAAAGATCAAACTATATGGAAGTCTGACAACCATGGAGTTAAAGAAGAAACATTCATCCAAACTGGTAGGAGGGGCAAAGACAGCAGCCAGGGCAGAGAGAGGATTCACAACAAGGCAGTGGCTTGAGAACCTAGGCAGGCAATAGCTGGTGGGGCGGGCAGTCACACATTTGCATGTGGATAAACTGGGAGGAACTTGGGAGCAAGACAGACCAAGCAACCCAGGGTTCCAGCATGGAGAAATAAAGCCTCAAAACCTCTAACTGAAAAAAAAAAACAAACCATGGGTGTTGCAGTGTTGGGAACTGCCCTGCCTGGTATGAGAAGTTGTAACCCCCGCCAAGGTCTTAAGGATAAGACCTTGGACCATAAGCCACCAAGGAGACAAAAGCTTATCTCCCTGGCAGGAGCACTGCTTCTGCTCCTTTTACTTCACCTGGTCTGGGCCCCAATGCTTGGTCGGTTAGTCAATGACAGGTAAGATTCCCCAAGGGGGGGGGGTGATCTAAAACAGGCACAATCATGTGGGAGGCCCCTAAGGAAGGACCTTGGGGGCTACAGCAAAAGGGGGTGATGGACCCTTGCCCCTCAGCTTTGACATAGCCTGAGTCCTCATTGTCTGCGAGAAAATCTCCTAATCTCTTGGCCGCCTTACTTCCCTTGTGCCACCTAAGCCTGAAACAATGACAGAGGGTGGTGCAGCCCTGTGCTGGAAAGGGCGGGTTCCCCGGGTGATCAGGCCTAAGAAAAAATATGTAAAATCCTGTGAAACCTGCTTTGTTTAGGATGTTCTCAATTAAATGATAAGGGTCCAAGGAAGAAGTAAGTTGGTTCCTTAAAGTTTTTTACAGCTCTTTAGCTAGCTGACCATGACTCAAAATAGGCCCTCAAAGTTCCTTGTTATTTGTTCTTTACTTCCCAGCAATGAGTAATGAGCTTTACCCGAATCCCTGTGTAAACAAACCCAATAAAAACTGTTGAGGAAAAGGCTTTTGGTCCTTCCCTTATGAGAGATCGGCCACCTTTCCTCCCCAAGCAGATCATGTCTTGGTAGACTTATTCTCATCCATGGTGGACAGGGGGCTCTGTGGGCAAAGCTCCCCCACATTGCAGCAGTGAGGGAAACTCCCAGCCTTTGTTGGAGAGACCCACAGGGTCCTAGGATGTACACAAACCCACCTACCCAGGAATAAGCACCACAAGGGCCCAATGTGCTTGTGGGTAGCAGCAGATGTTACTAAAAGCTGGCAGAGACCTAAGCAAGCAGCAGTTCCCTCTCAGACCTTTCCCCCACATAAAGAGCCACAAAGCAGTGATGTGTGTTGCCCTGCCCTTTCAAATATCTAAGGCTCTGCCCCTTGCTATGTAACAGGTGTGCTGAGATAAAACAATATGGCCCAAATGAAAGAATAGATCAAAGCTCCAGAAAAAATACAATTAAGTGATGAAAAGATAGCCAACCTATCAGATGCACAGTTCGAAATACTGGTAATCAGGTATTTCACAGAATTGGTTGAGTACAGTTGCATAATAGAGGAAAAAGTAAAGACTATGGAAGTGCAATAAAGGAAAATGCATAGGGAACTGACAGTGACGAGAAGGAAACTGGGACTCAAATCAACAGTTTGAAGCAAAAGGAAGAAATAAACTTTCAACCACAACAGAATGAAGAAACAAGAATTCAAAAAAATGAGGAGACCCTTAGGAACCTCTGGTACAACTTTAAACTTTCCAACATCTGAATCACAGGGGTGCCAACAGGAGAAGATGAAGAGCAACAAATTGAAAACTTGTTTGAAAAAATAATGAAGGAGAACTTCCCCAATCTGGCAAAGGAAACAGACTTTCAATAAGTCTAGGAAGATCTGAGAGTCCCAAAGAAGTTGCATCCAAAGAAACACATACCAAGGCACATCATAATTACATTGTCCAAGATTAAAGATAAGGAGAGAATCTTAAAAGCAGCAAGAGGAAAGGAGAGCGTTACCTACAAAGGAGTTCCCATAAGACTATCAGCTGATTTCTAAAAAGAAAACTTACAGGCAAGAAGATGCTGGAAAAAAAGTGTATTCTAAGTCATGAAAAGCAAGGACCAACATCCAAGATTCCTCTATCCAGCAAAGCTATCATTTAGAATGGAAGGCCAGATAAAGTACTTCCCAGGTAAGGTAAAGTTCAAGGAGCTCATAATCACCCAGCCCTTATTATGTGAAATGTTAAAAGGACTTATCTAAGAAAAAGAAGAGGAACAAAAATATGAACAGTAAAGTGACAACAAACTCATGACTTTCAACAACTGAACCTAAAAAAAAAAAAAAAAAAAAAACCTAAGGAAACCTCTAGAACAGGAATAAAATCACAGATATAGAGATCACATGGAGGTTTATCAGTGGGGAGGGGGAGGGGGAGGACAGCTTCCTCCTAGACAGACCCACAGACACTGTTCATTGTTCCTTTTATGAGCCCTCTTTCACAGAGAGCCATAGTGTGGTGGCCCTATAGCTAATTCTTCATCAACCTGGCTCGCACAGTTAGCCCAGCACTGATGATTACCTAAAGCTCTGCCCCATTCAACTCATGGGCCCACCAAAGCTAGTAATAGTAGCTTTACCAATCGAGTGGTTGGGCTAGGCATGAGCTTCAGACCTCAAATATGCTCCAACAAGCAACAGATGAGCCCAGCCCCTGTACCTCTTGCTGAGTGGCTCTGGGCCCAGTACTAGCAGCAGCCATCTGCAGATCACTTTATATCTTATGCCAAGGGGCCCAGACAGAACACAGGTGGAAGCTGAACCACCTAGGAAACTCCAGAGCCTGAGTACCCAGCAGACAGTTAAAGGCCATGTTGGAGCACCACCACCCAACCATATCCACAAGCCATGGAGGTAGGTGGTTATTGGCCAGGTGTCAAGCCAGTCCTATGAGCTGTCTGGACTGGGTAAATTGTTCCCTTTGACCTGTTGACAGCAACCAAGACTCATCTACAAGAGGAGGACTACTCAGCCAACATGGTGAGAGCACCTTGAGTACACAGCTTGGGAGATAGGGGAGTCTGTGCCAATGGACCTTACAGGGCGCCTACTACATTAGGCCACACTACCAAGAGATGGAGTCAAAGTAGCTCTACCTAATACATTGAAAGAAATACAGGGGGACTGCCAAAATGAGGAGAGAAAGAAATATGACCCCATTAAAAAAAAAGAACAAAACCCCAGAAAAAGAACTAAACAAAATGGAGATAAGCAACCTATCAGGTGCAGAGTTCAAAATACTGTTTATAAGGATGCTCAAGGAACTCAGTGGATACTTCAACAGCATAAAAATGATACAATCAGAAAAGAAGGAGAAACTAATTGAAATAAATTACAATTTACAGGGAATCAACATTGGAGGGAATGAAACTGAGAATCAAATCAATGGTTTGCAACATAAGGAAGAAAAAGATACCCAATAAATAAAGCAAGAAGAAAAAGGAATTGAAAAAATTGAAGGTAGTATAAGGGACCTCTGGGATAACTTCAAGCAATCCACCATTTGCATCATCAGGGTTCCAGAAGGAGAAGAGAAAGAAATTGGAAACCTATTTGAAAAAATAAAGAAAGCAAACCTCCTTAATGTGGTGAAGGAAATAGACACACAAGTTTAAGAAGCACAGAGTCCCAAATAAGATGGACACAAATAGGCCCACACCAAGATACGTCATAATTAAAATGCCAAAAATTAAAGATAAAGAGAGAATCTCAAAAGCAGCAAGAGAAAAGCAAAGAATTACATACAAAGGAGTTCTCATAAGACTGTCAGTTGACCTGGCTGGTGTAGCTCAGTGGGTTGAGCACGAGCTGTGAACCAAAGGGTCACCAGTTCAATTCCTAGTCAGGGCACATCCCTGGGTTGTGGGCCAGGTTCCCAGTGGGAGCCATGTGATAGGCAACCACACAGTGATGTTTTTCTCCCTCTGTTTCTCCCTCCCTTCCTCTCTCTCTGAAAGTAAATAAACAAAATCTTTTTAAAAAGACTGTCAGCTGATTTCTCAAGTGAAACTTTGCAGGCTAGAAGGGACTGGCAAGAAGTACTCAAAGTGATGAAAAGAAGAGATATACCACCAAGATTATTTTATATAGCAAAGCTATCATTTAGAATGGAAGGGCAAATAAAGAGCTTTCCAGACAAGGTAAAGCTAAGAGTTCAACATCACTAAGCCATTACTATATGAAATGTTATAGGGACTTATTTAAGAAAAAGAAGATCAAAACTATGAACAGTAAAATGGCAACAAACTCACAACTATCAACGACCGAACCTAAAAATAAATAACAAAAACAACATAAGCAAATAAGCAGAGCAAAAATAGAATCATAGATATGAAGAATGTTTGGATGGTTGCCAGTTGGAAGGTGTTCTGGGGGAATGGGTGAAAGGTGAAGGGATTAAGAAGGACAACTTGGTAAAGGGGTAGGATCGAGGGTGGGAAGTGGGGATGGCTGGAGTGGAGGAGAGTGGTGGGGGGAAATGGAGACAACTGTACTTGAACAAAAATAAAAAAGTTGAAAAAATTGGTAGTTACAGAATAGGGAGGGGGACATTAAGAGTACGTATAAGAAATAGAGTTGATTAAGAACTTATATGCAAGACCCATGGACATGAATAAAGAATGGGGGAATGTCAGAGGGAGTGGGGGTGCTGAGTGAAGTGGGACAGGGGGAGAAAAATTAGGACAAGTGTAATAGCATAATCAATAAAAAATGAGAGACAGAAAGGGCCAAAAGAAATAGCAAGGGAAAAAAAGTTTATCCATATTATTGTATATGTAAGTAGTTCATTTTCACTGCTATATAATAATATATTGGGGGAATATACCATAGTTATCTATTTTTCTGTCAAAGGACATTTGGCCCTCGTGTGATTCAGTGGATTGAGCTCCAGCCAGTAAACCAAAGGGTTGCCATTTCGATTCCCAGTCAAGGCACATGGTTGGGTTGCATGCCAGGTCCCCAGTAGGGGGTGCATGAGAGGCAACCACACATTGATATTTCTCTCCCTCTCTTTCTCCCTCCCTTTCCCTCTCTAAAAATAAATAAATGACATCTTTAAGAAAAAAAAGAAAAACAATGCTTTTTTTTAAAAAAAAAAGGGACATTTGGATGGTTGCAGCTTTTTTTTTGCCATTGTGAACACATAATGATATATTAGACATTTCTGCATTTATATATTATATATTTGACATGTATATATGTCTTCTGATATGCAGGTTAAAGTGTCTGTAGCTTATATATACGGGAGTGAAATGTTGGAATAAGATGATATGTGCATTTTCAGCTTTATATCATTGTTTCCTCTAATATGCTTTTTTGTTGTGATTCTTGTAATTAAGGTGAAATTTATATAGCATACAATTAGCCTTATAATGTATATAATTCAGTGGCATTTAGTATATTAACAGTGATGTGTATTCATCACCTTTCTCTAATTTCAAAACTTTTTCATCACCCCAGAAAAAAAATTTTGCCTATTAAGTAATTACTTCCCATCCCCTCCTCTCCCTCATTTCCTGGTAGTCACTAATCTGTTTTTTTTTCTCTGTGGATTTGCCTATGTGAATATATCAGAGGAATCATATGGTAAAAGACAAAAAGAAGTCAACAAAAGGAAAAATGGGGACACTCAAACATATGTGGAAATTAACAGCACAATCCTAAATAGCACTAAATCAAAGAGGAAAATAAAGGGGAAATCAGGAAACACTTTGACATGAATACAAATAAAGACACAACATACTAAAATTTATGGGATCTGCAGGTAAAGCAGTTCTTAGAGGGAAATTTATAACTTTAAGTATCTACATTAAGAAAGAAAAACAGATGTCATGTCAATAACTTAATCTACAACCGTAAAGCACTGAAAAAGAAGATTGAACTAAACCTAAAGGAAGTAGGAGGAACAAAGTAGAAAGATTAGAGCAGAAAGTAATAAAATAGAAAAAAATTAATGAAATCAAAAGGTGGTTTGTTCAACAGATCAGCAAAATTGACCAAAATTTAAATAGTTTGAGGGAAGAAAAAAGAAGAAAGTCTCTACTAAATCAGAAGTAAAAGAGGGGATATTACTACACATTATACAGAAATAAAATGAATTCTAAAGGAATGCTATGAACATATTTATGCCAACAAATTTGATAACTTAGCCAAAATGGATAAATTCCTAAAAAAGATACAAACTACTAAAACTAACTCAAGAAAAAGTAGACAATCTGAATAGAACAATAACAAGTGAAGATATTGATCAATAATTAAGAACTACTCATAAATAAAAGCCCAGTCCCCGATGGCTTCACCACTGAATTCTACCAAACATTCAAAAAATGAATTAAAATCAATCCTTTACAAGTCCTTCCAGAAATAGAATAAAAGTGAACACTTCCTAAATCATTCTATGAGGCCAATTCTTTGAGTCCTGATTCCAAAACTAGAAACATGTATTACAAAGAAGCTGCAGACCAACATCTCTTATGAATATAGACACAAAAATTTTCAAGAAAATACTAGCAAACTGAATCCAGCATCATGTAAAAAGAATTAAACACCATAACCCATGTAGCCTAGGGATACAAGATTGTTTATTTATCCAATAATTAATTAATGTAATACATCATGGAAATAGAGCAAAAAATTACACCATTATTTCAGTAGCAAAGAAAAAGAATGTGATGCCCTGGCAGGTGGCTCAGTTAGTTGGGGCATCATCGCATACACCAAAAGGTTGCATGTTTGATTCCCAGTCAGGGCACATACCTGAGTGGTGGGTGCATGTTGGGGGGGGGTGGCACCTGATCAATGTTTCTCTTGCATAGACTTTTTCTCTCTCCCTTCCTTTCTTTCTAAAATCAATAAGCATATCCTTGGGTAAGGATTTAAAAATATTAAAGAAAAAGAATTTGATGAAAGTCAATATCCTTTTATGATAAAAACACTCAAACTCAAAATAGAAGGGAACTTCCTCAACCTGATAAAGGGCACCATGTAATCCCCACAGGAAACATCATACTTAATGGTAAAAGACTTCATACTTTCCCACTAAGAACAGGAATAAGACAAGTATGTCTGTTTCTGCCTCTTCTATTCAATATTATACTAGAGGTTCTAGCCTGGGAAATTAGTCAAGAAAAAGAAATACAAGGAATTAATATTGGAAATGAAGAAGTGAAACTATGTCTATTCATAGGTGACATGGTTTTGTATGTAGAAAATTCCTAAATAATTTACAACAAGTTATTAAAATAATAGAAGATTTGAGCAAGGTTATATGATACCAGGTTAACATACAAAAATTAATTCTACTTCTATACACTTGCAATTAACAATATGAAAACATATATAAGGAAACAATTACATTCACAATAGTATCAAAAGGAAAAATACTTATGAATAAATTTAACAAAAGGAGTGTAGAACTTAGAAAATTACAAAGTAATACTGAAACAGATTATAGAAGGTCTATATAAATGGAGAAATATGTTCATGGGTTGGAAGACTTAACATTTTAAATTCAGCATTACTGCTCGAAGTGATACAGATGTTCAGTGCAATCTCTATAAAAATTCCAGCTAAATGTTTTATGAAAACTGACAAGCTTATTGTAAAATTTGATGAGACCCAGAATAGCCAAATCTATCATGAAAAAGAAGAACAGAGCAGGAGGATTCACACCAATATAAAATCTTATTCCAAAGAATCAGTAATCAAGACAGTGTTGTAGTAGCACAAGGATAAAAACATAGGTCAATGGAAAAGCACTCAAAGTCCAAAGATAAACCTATATATATATGAATAACTAATCTTTGGTAACATTGCCATGACTGTTCAGTGAGGAAAAAATAGTATTTTCAACAAATTGCTGAGACAACTAGATAGTAACATGTCGTATAATGAATTTAGTTGCCTACCTCACAACATATACAAAAATTAACTCAAAATGATAAAAAATCTAGACATACAGGAAAACGTAAACACTAAGAAGAAAACAGAAGTAAATCTTCATGACCTTGGAGTTGACAAATAATTTTTAGATATGAAACCAAAGCATGAGCCAAAAAAGAAAAAAAATAATAATATGCACCTTACAAAAATTTTAAATTTTTATGTCAAAGGATACTATCAAGGAGGTAAAAAGACAATCCACAGAATGGAAAAGAGTTTTTCAAATCATATATCTGATAAGGAACTTTCATCAAGAAAACATAAAGAACTCTCACAACTCAATAATAAAAATGCAAATACACTTATTATAAATAGGCAAAGAATCTGAATAGACATTTCCCCAAAGAATGTATGCAAATGGCTAATAAGCACATAAAAATGCTCAATATCATTTAGTCATTAGAGAAATGAAAATCACAGTGAGATATATCACTTCATAGCCACTATAATGGCTAGAACCAAAAAGTCTGATAACAGGTATTGGCAAGGATGTGGAGAAACAGAACCCTCAAATACTACTGGTGGAAATGGAAAATGGTCCAGCCACTTTGGAAAGTAGCTGGACTATTTCTACCTAGCAATTTCTTAGGTAATTAAACAAAGAGTTTCCACATGACCTAGCATTTCCACTCTTATGTATATACCTAAGAGAAATGAAAGCATATGTTCACACAGAAATTTATACAAAATAGCTTATAGCATCATTCATAGTAGCCAAAAAGTGGATAAAACTCAATGTTCATTGATAGACAAATGAAAAAACAATGGTGGTATGCCCATACAATGAAATATTATTTGGCCATAGAAAAAAATGAAGTATAGATACATGCTAATCATGGACCCTTAAAACATTATAATAGAGAAGCTAGTCACAAAAGTCTACATACTTTATGATTTCATTCAAATGTGTATTAATTTCCCAGGCCTGCCTTAACTAGGTACCCAAATTGGGTGGCTTAAAACAGCATAAATTTAGTGTCTCATAGTTCTAGAATCTAGAGGTCTAAAATCATGGTATCATCAGAGTCATACTTTCTTAGAAAGCTGTAGAATTAAATTCTTCCTTACCTCTTCTCCATTCTGGTGTCTGGAAGCAAATCTTGTCATTCCTTGGCTTGCACCACTTTAATCTCTGCCTCCATTGTCATATGGCCATTGTCTCCCTGTGTCTCTACATCATCTTCCCTCTGTCTGTGTCTAAATTTCCCTCTTTTAAAAGAACCAGTCATATCTCTTTATATCCTACCCTAGTCCAGTATGACATCTTAACTATTTTTAAAATGTTTTATTATTGTTCAGTTACAGTTGTCCCCATTTTACCCCCATAACTATTTATATCTCCAATGATCATATTTCCAAATAAGGTCATGTTCTAAGGTACTGGGGGCTAGGACATCTTTTGGGAGTCACAATACAAAACAATGTGAAAATCAAGAATAGGGAAATACATAAGGACAGAAAGTAGATTAACCATTTCTTAGAGCTAGGGACAGGGGTGAGGAGATGGGAAGATGACAGCCAAAGAATATTGGGTTTCTTCTTGAGGTTGTGAAAATGTCCTAAAATTAACTGTGGTAATGGTCTCATATATATGCATATATATTAAAAGTTAAATTATACATTTTAAAAGTTGAGTTGTATGGCATGTGGATTATATCTCTATAAAGGTTTTTTTTTAAAAGAGAAGAAAACATATTTTAAAGAAGTTGTCCCATAGGTTTCACCAGACTTTCCAAGGAACACATAGCACTTCAAAGAATTATAAGTACATCTAATCTAAAGCTACTGTGCTGTCTAGTATGGTATCCACCAGTCACATGTGGCTATTTATAGTTGAATTTAATAAGTTTAACATAAATAAAATTACCAATTTTGTTCCTCAATCACACTAGGCACATTTAAATTGCTCAAAAGCCACAAGTGGCTAGAGGCTACTGAATTGGGCACCACAAATACAGGGCATTTCCATCATTGCAAAAAGTTCTCTTAAACAGTGCTGCTATTGTTCCACTCTGTACCTGGATACAACTACCACAAAATTAGATGTACAGTGTAAATGGATTTCTTACAAAGCTGACATCAGTATTAATCATATGGCACTACTGTGCTGTTGGAACCTTACATACATTACTTAATTTAATCCTCCAACAGTCTCATAACTGGATATTTCACATGTAAAAATGAATGTTTGTAGCTGGGCAGACTTCAAATTAGAGCTAAAACCTCCCATGAATTCAAGAGATGGGATCAGTTATCAGGCTTCCTAAGAAAGGAGATGGAGTTAGACTAGAGAAGTCCTGCAATCCTAAATTTTCTCCAAGGAGGACATACAAGTGGCCAACAGACATAGGAAAAGATGTTCAACATCTCTAATCCTCAGGGGAATGCAAATTAAACCACAGTGTGATACCACTTTATACAAGTCAGAATGGCTAATATCAAAAAGGATACAAATAATAAATGTTGGTAAGAATGTGAAGAAAAGGGAACTCTCATGCATTGTTGGTAGAATTGTAAATTGGTACAGCCACTATGGAAAAGATTATGGAATTTCCTCAAAATGTTAAAAGCAGAATTACCATATGACCCAGCAATTCTACTCCTGGATATTTATCTAATAAAAATGAAAACACTAATTTGAAAAGATATGCATCCTTATATTTATTATAGCATTATTTGCAATAGCCAAGGTATGGAAGCAATGTAGGTGTCCATTAATAGATGAATGAAGAAAATGTGATATATATATAGTGAATATATATATATCCATGTATATATATGAATATATATACATGAACATTACTCAGTGATAAATAAGAATAAAACCTTGCATTTGTAAAAAAATATGGAGGACCTAGAGGATGTTATGCTAAAGTGAAATAAATAAGTCAGACAGAGACAAATATTGTATGATTTCACTAATTGTGGAATTTAAAAAACAAAACAAAACAAAAACAGATTCACAGACACAGAGAACAAACTAATGGTTGCTAGAGGAGAGAGGGGTGTGGGAATGAGTCAAAGGTAGAGAGGAGTAAGAGGTACAAATTTCTAGTTATAACATAAGCTATAGAAATGTAGCAGTGTACAGCACAGGAGGTATAGTCAATAATATTATAGTAACTTACCATGGTGACAGATGGTTACTAGGTTTAGTGTGGTGATTATATCATAAGATATAGGGGTGTACATGTTGAATCACTATGTTGTACACCTGAAACTAACATACTATTATATCCAACTACATTTTAATAAAAAAATAAAATTTTACAAAGTCTTCTCTTCCCTCCAAAAGAAATGCTAGCTGGTATTTCATCTGATGAGTTATTGAAATCTCATTAATAAGAAGAAAAAGAACATAAGCTGATCAATAAAATCAACCTGCTTTGTATTTCCATTCTGTTTGGATCACTCTCATATTCTTTGGTTTACAACTATAGCTATAATAATACTATCAACAACAACAGCACAACTATACAATTTACCTCAGACTTAACAAGAAAAAAGCTGCAGTGAGTGGCTTGTCTGACTGCCAGCCTGTACCTTTAAACTTGTATTCTGGCTTTTAGAAGCAAATAAATTTCCTACCCTGAAGCCATCTTCTACATATATTTGCCAGCTATTCTTTTCTTTTTTACATTGAAATGTGCCCCTTGCCATACATTGCAATTTATAAATATTGACACAGCCAAAATATGAAAGTAAACAGCAAGTTTGACAATGTAAAGAAACTGCATCATTACAAGCTTCCAACAATAAATGTTTATAGTGCATTTAATCACTGTCATTTAGCTTATATTCATCTCTTCATAGTAATACATATTTTCCCATGAAAGAGTAACATGAGGATTTTTAAATTAGTTCTTTAGTTAATAACACAAATGCCTGTTTAGACAAGTCATGATGACCTTTAACAATAATTTAATACAGGAACACCAGTGAGAATCAGGCATTCTGTTATCACCAAAAACAGCATTCATTTTACTTTATATTTTTTAAGGAAAATAGGAAATCACATATTAATCTTTTTTTTCTCCTACTTGCAAGATGTCATTATGAATTTCATTATCTGAAAGAACTTTACTGGCTGGCTAATTTCTATAAAAGTTGATTTTAATGTTGCTTTGCATAGTACCTTGGTTGTAAAAAGGTTGTGTAAAGGAGTGATTCAAATGAGGAAGGAATAAAGGAAAGAAAGAAGGAAGGAAGTCAGAGAGAGAAAGCGAAAAAGAAAGAGAAATAAAAGACTGAATTCCCCATTAATTTCCTGAACCTAATATATATCAAGCATTTGAGCAAATGTCCTTATTAACCTCCCTTTCTGCAAATCTAGAAGAAATTATTTGCAGTAAAGTATATAAAGTTCACTAATCATAAATGCACAGCTCAATGAGTTTTTCCGTAAGTCCATACCTATGTAACTGTGACCTACATCAGGGGTCAGCAAACATTTCTTTTGTAAAGGCCCAAAGAGTAAATATTTTAGGCTTTGCAGATCATACGGTCTCTGTCACAGCTTTTCAACTTTGCTTTTGCAGCACAAAAGCAGACTTAGACAATATGTAAACCAATGGGTATGGCTGTGTGCCAGTAAATATTTATGTAGAGGTTCTGAAATATGAATTTCATATTATTTTTGTATGTCATGAAATATTCTGTTTTTTCATTTTTTTCTAAACCATTTAAAATAGAAAAATTGCCCTGCTTGGTGTAGGTCAGTGGATTCAGCACAGGCCTGTGAACCAAAGAGTTGCTTGTTCGGTTCCCAGTCAGGACATGTGCCTGGGTTGCGGGCCAGGTCCCCAGTGGAGGAGCGTGCAAGAGGAGAACATACATTGATGTTTTCCTCACTCTGTTTCTCTCTCCCTTCCCCTTTCTCTAAAAATAAATAAATACACTCTTAAAAAAATAAAAATAAAGGTAGAAAAATTATCCTTAGCTCCCCAGTCACACAAAAAGTAGGTGGTGGCCCAGTTTGGCCTCCAGGTTACAATTTGCAGACCTCTGGCCTACCTTCAGATACAAAACATTTCTAGCACCAAAGAGGTTTCCCTCAAGCCCCTTCCCAGTTAATACCCTCCCAACAAAGGTAATCATCATTCTGACTTCCATTACCATCCAGTACATTTGCCTGTTCTTGAACTTCACATAAATGTAATCATACAGTATATATACTTGTTAATTTTTTAATATTTCAATTACACTTTACATTCAGCATGATTTTGTACTAGTTTCAGATGTACAGCAAAGTGGTTAGACCTTCATATACTTTACAAAGTGTTCCTTCAATATTTCAAGTATCTGCCTGGCACTGTACATAGTTATTACAGTATTATTGACTATATTCCCTATGCTATATCCCTGTAACTATTTTTTAGTATCAATTTGTACTTCTTAATTCCTTCCCCTTTTTCATCTATCTTCTAAACTCCCTCCCCTCTGGCAACCATCAGTCTGATCTCTGTATCTATGAGTCTGTTTCTACTTTCTTTGTTCATTTAGTTTGCTCTTTAGATTCCACTAATAAGTAAAATCATGTGGTACTTGTCTTTCCCTGTCTGACTTATTTTACATAGCATAATATGCTACAGGTCTATCCATGCTGTCACAAATGGTAAGATTTCATTCTTTTTCATGGCTGAGTAATATTCCACTATAAATATATACCATCACTTTTTTATCCACCTGTCTATTAATAGGCACTTAGATTGCTACCATATCTTGGCTATTGTGAATAATGATGCAATGAACACAGGGGTGCATATATTCTTTTAGTGTTTTGGATTTCTTCAAATCTATACCCAGAAGTAGAAATTGCTGGGCCATTCCATTTTAAATTTTGGGTGGGAACTCCATACTCTTTTCCACAGTGGCTGCACCAACCTACATTCCCACTAACAGTGCATGAGGTTTCCCTTTTTCCACATACTCACCAATACTTATTGTTTATTGATTTATTGATGATAGTTATTCTGACAGGTATAGGGTAGTATCTCATTGTGGTTTTAATCTGCATTTCTCTAATGATTAGTGACATTGAGCATCTTTTCATATGTCTCTTCACCATCTTTATGTCCTCTTTGGATAAATGTCTATTGCAGCCATCTGCCCATTTTTTAATTGGATTGTTTGCTGTTTTGGTGTTGAATTGTATAAGTTCTTTATGAATTTTGGATATTAATCACTTATTGAATGACAATGAATACTCTTTTGTGTCTGACTTTTTTCATTCATAATTCCTGTCTGTGGGATTCAGCCATTCTATCATATATATCAGTAATTAATTCATTATTGCTGTGTAGTATTCTGCAGAATATATAATTAGTTATTCATAACATTTATTCATTTTATTCTACATACTTGGGTTATTTGTAGTTTGAAGCTATTTTGAATGAAGCTGCTATAAACATTCTTGTACACATTTCTGTTACATGTAAGCATTATTTCTTCTCTCTGTCTCTCTCCCCTCCTCCCCTACCTCATGAGAAAAGTGAAAAGTGGCTTCTAATTATAGATCTGATTGTTAATCAGAACAACTTACAGTGCATGGACTTGTGAGACTGTCCAAGCTTCTCTCTTTTTTCTTTTCATTCTTACATTGGAACTATTACAAGATAAGTGATAGATGGCAGTGAGAAGATTCCTGCCAGAATGGGTAAAATAGATCCCATGCTGAAATGAGCTTCAACCCCTACTGCCCTTGAGAACAAAAAGACAGCCTTAAGATGGCAATGAGTGTCAGGCACACAGACACTGAAAACTGGGTACATCCAACCCCTGTATCTGCCTTATGTGGGGCATAAAGCCAGAAAGCACACAGCAGGGGTGTGAATATCTGATGTTAAAGATCTGAAAAAATGGTGGTCAATTCATCATATTGATCCCCTGTCAGCCCCAGCTTCATAATTCCAATACACTCATAACTATTATTCCCAAACAAATAAATTTGGTAAATAAAATGGGGAAATAACATATTTTCTATTGTCAGAATAAAATATTTGAGCCTGCATATATATTTTTGAATTAGTGTTTTCTTTTTCCTCTGATAAATGTCCAGAAGTGGAATTGCTGGGTTTCATTATAGATGGTTACCAGGCTTAGTGTGGTTATCACATCATAAGGTATATAAATGTTGAATCCCTATGTTGTGCACCTGAAACTAATATAATATTGTACACAAACTATACTTTAGCAAAAAAATAAATAAATAAAAAGAAGGGGTCAATCTCAGGGGGAAAAAAGAGCCTTTGAGCTGCATATATTGCTCTGAGCAGTTTATCTCTGAATAGGAGATACTAAAATTTAATTTCCAAGTTATATGGAACACAAAAGAAACAAACATCAAAGGTTTCCAATGGGAAGAAAAAATACAAAAGTGATTTCTAACTTCTGTCATCATGATTTTCCTCTTTTCTGTCTCAGTTTTTCTCCATCACTCTGTTTCTTTGTCTGATGTGTACTCTGGCCAGCATTGTTCATGGTGTTATGGATGCGACAAACAAATTCACAAGGACTGCAGAGGTCTGGTGGAGAAAAGGGACAGCATGGCCACTCTGAGTGAGAGAGCACCCCGATACTTGCATGGACAAGCTTTTATTGCTTTCTGGGAGCATTACATCAAGGAAGGTTCTCATTCATTATGCTCAGGCAGTAATGATCAAACAATAGATACAATTCAGAGAACTATGAGGGCTTCTTCTAAGTCAGGGTCAGTTAGCTAAAGGTCTATAAAACTTTGGGAAACAAATTCATTTCATTCTTGGACCCTTATCAGAAAATTGAAGACATTCTTAGCAAAGCAGTTTTCACAGGATTTTATGTATTCTTTCTTAGGTCTGATCTCCCCAGGGAACCACCTGTTCTTGCCCAGGGCTGCACTGCCCTCTATCATGTCATGCTTAAGTCAGGCAGAGGAAGTAAGGCAGCCAAGAGATTAAGAGACTTCTTGCAGACAGAATTAGGACTCAGGCTATGTCAAAGCCAAGGGGTGAGGGTCCATCACCTCCTTTTTCTATATACCCCTAAGTCCTTCCCTGAGGTCCCCTTCGTGACCATGCCTGTCTTCATGTTGTCCCTCCCTTGACAAATCTTACCCATCATTGGCTAACCAGTCATCTGCCCAGGACCAAGCAGGGTGAAGTAAAAGGGGGCAGAGGAGGTGCCCCTGCCAGGAAGATAAGCTTTGTCTCCTTAGTGGCTTATGGTCCCAAGGTCTCTTACTCAGCCTTAGCCATGGTGGGTTACAGCTTCTGAAACCAGGCAGGGAGGTTCCCAACATTTGTCACTCCCTCTCTGCTTTTCTTTAATCTGTCTCTGTGTGTGTCTTTTCATATTTATCACTCTAGTTTGTGTGTGTGTACCTCATTGAATTTCTCAGTCCCAATTTAATCCTCTTTCAATTTCACTCTCTATATGTGTGCCACTGTTTCTCTCTGTCTTGCTGTTTTTCTCTGTCACTCACTGTATCTCTCTCTTGTTTCTCTGTGTATGGCCCTGTGTATCTCTTTGTGTATATGTGTGCATCTTCCTTTGTGTTTCTATGTGTGGGTGCATTTCCTTTTGTGGATATTTGCATCTTTGTGCATGTCTCTTTTTGTGAGTATCTCTATTTTTGGGTGTCTCTATCTCTCTTCACACCACACATACTCACTCACACATGCATACACACAGTCCTATCTCGTAGCCATAAGGAAAACAAACCAAAGTATTTTGGAATTTTGTACCTATTCAAAAAGAAGTACAGTAAAATGGAAACCACTAAATAAAAGTAGGAGCACCTTTCACTCTCATTCTGCTTGTTTGAATCTCAAGACTAAAATGGTCTACATGCAAATTACTAGTGAGGTCCTCTCTGAGGTAACTCTTTTTAGATAACCTAGCTGAGTTAGCTATAAATATTTCATAAATATGAGAATGCCAGGACAGTGTGATCTGAGGATCACAGCAAAATTTGCCATGGTGCTGTTATGCCATCTTTATTGATTTATTTCATTAGCTTCACCATTGCCTTCTCTCCACTTTTCTCTTTGGAAATGCAAATATTCCTGGGATACAGAATGTAATAAAAATATATTACAAAATTCACAATGAGATGTTAGTGTATTGTGAGAGGCAAGAGAAGCTTCTATTGGCCACCTGGGATGATGTGTCTGTGCATGTGCACATGCATGTGTATTTCTTTTAGTAGAGGTGCAAGTGGGTAGAAAATAGAGGTAAGGAAGATTAAAGAAAACTAAGATATTCACTATCACTCATTGAATTAACTTGACCAAGTCACTTACTTTCTGTAGACAGCAGCTCCTCCAGTCAGAAAATGTGTGGAAAGAATGGCGAAGGAGTACACTAGGTTTCAAGTCCCTTGACCTCCAGAGATTTTTCCTTTTACCAGGTTTCTATGGTGGGTTTTCAAACAAGATTTTGATTAAAAAACTTTGAAGAAAAGAAGTTTGGAAAAAAATTACAGCAAAAGATAGTCTCTAAAGTCTCTTTCTAGTCAGAATTTCTATGATTTAACCCCAAAGACCAAAGGTGCGAGACTACCTCCCAAAATTAGGTGTGCCTAATTTAAGGAAATGTATATTGAAAGGGATGTAAATAGTTTTAAGAGTTAATAATTCTTTAATTAGTGTACCTGATTACTTTTGATTTGCTGTCTTGAATTTTTTTAAATGACTCTTGGCTATTTTACATATTTATTCATGCAGACTTGTAAGCAGATATTTGTAAGCAAAATTCAATTTCCCTTTCATTTACATTCTAGCACCAAAAGTGAATATAGCCATAGAAAAGATTAGAACCCTAACAGGAATAAGAACACAATTAGAATGCAACTCAACTTCTCTTTAAACCACAAGATACAAAAGCAAACACTTTTCTGAAAAAAAATTGGCTTATGTCTATTTTGCATTAAATTTGATTGTGCTACCATTAAAATATTGTGTTAATTTGGCATTTGAGGAGGCTGAGTGCAGCCCTTGGACCTTTTTAATCCTCCTAAAATCCCAAATAGAAGTCACCACACTTCTCTTTGCAGTTTGCAGGCAGTGGCTTTCCTTTCAACTGTACCTTGAAAGTTGCCAGTTATAGGTTATTATTCTTGAATCCAGTAGCCTCATTTCATTTCGTGCATTCTGCTAATGAACAATTCCTGTTGCTCCTTCCAAGCATAGTTTTAGTATGAATCTAAATCACACAAATTCATACCAGTTTGAGGTAGACTCATAATCTTGTTCAGCAATTTTAGTGGCTTTCTTTTTTTTTTTTAATTTTCCAAGTCTTTCTTTTTTTTTAAAGATTTTATTTATTTATTTTTAGGGAGGGAAGGAAGGGGGAGAGAGAGAGAGAGAGAGAGAGACATCAATGTGCGGTTGCTGGGGGTTATGGCCTGCAACCCAGGAATGTACCCTGGCTGGGAATCGAAATGAAGTTAATTCCCTCAACTTTACTTCTAATGGTTTGTGAACAAAAGCTATGCTACTACTCATATCTCTAGCTTTGGCCTGCTAAACAATTTCAACAGCCACACCCATGGGTTAAAGCTGGAGAATCTTACAATTATAAGTAATCATCCCTAATTTACAGTTTTTAGGAAAAATCATAGTTTCCCATCAATTGACTTCTCTATTAGCTTAAGAAAATCTTTACAAACTTCATATTGTGTTTCTACAGCAAGGCATATTTCCATTCTGAGTGTCAAAGAAGCCCTCTAAGGCTGCAATGTAAAATATGGTGGAATGCCCTTTTTTTATAAAACATGACTATTTGTTTGTTTGCTTGTTTGTTTGTTTGTTTGTTTGTTTTAAAGACCTAGATAGTCAAGCATTTATGTAAAAATCAAAACTTTTCATAATACAAATAAATAATAATGGAATATCCCTTTTTACTAGTTACCCACATATCTGCACACCATCAGGAATAGAGGCTAAGGATATCTAAAATTCATGGATCCTGGCTTCCTAAAGGCTCAGAAAGGCCTTGGTAGAACTCAAACCCATTTCTTCCCATTGTTTTTGAATTGTACAAGGAGTAAATATTGATGAGCCATGACAAAGGAAAGATGGAAGGGTGAAGTTAGTTTGAATTGACAGGAAAACTTAATTATAAGCTGTTCAAAAAGGAAGTAAGTATGATTGTTAACTTTTATATACAATACTGTGAAATAGGCCAATAAGGACTTCATAGTAAGACTTCCTGTAAGTAACTGCATCCATAAATTGGTAGAAAGTTTAGCTAATTAACTAAATAATTACACATAAATGAAAGGGGTACTTTCAAAGTATTAGACAATGCATGGAAAATTGTTTCTTTTTTTGAGGAATTTTATAAATCTTTGCAGGAAAAATCTGCTTACTTTTGTAATTAGCTTAGCAAATTGCGTTATTAGAACATAAAAATAGATCAGGCTGACTTCTCAATTTTCACTAATTTTAAATTAGTAGATTCTAAACTAAGACCACTTGAGGTTTGTCTCTGCCTGTGTCCATTCAGTTCATTCTCCTACACATTTTCATCTCCAACCCCAAATAGTAGGAACCAAACATATTTTTTGTCATTGATAGTAACTCTTGCATAGAAAAGAACCAGAGAAATAAGAATTTTTTATTGTTCACCATTATTCCTTTTGGAGAATTTGCTGAACAAAGCCCTCATGCATGCCATATGGCATAAGAAAATGGATCTGAAATGCTGGACATTTTAATGAAATCGTACCTGTATCTGCAATGAAAGATCTGTCTTCACAAACTAATTGGGTAAACAAGAGAAATATTAGCTTACTTCAGTGCAAAGACCCCAGTAGCAGCATTTGTATCTCCAACATGAATGTCCTAATTATAAATGAGTCATTCTTCTTTGTCAAACTACTTATAGATCTCTGAGATATTTAGGTTTACCTTTTATTCTCTTGTCTTACATGTTGGGATTACTTTATATACTTGAAAGTAATGACATTGCATTTTCTTTCCTCAAATATTCTGTCATTCATACTTTTCATTTAAGGCAAACTGACCTTTCCCCCCAATTAGAACAAATTAGTGACATTTTACTTCATCTTAAAACCACTGAGCCATTGTGAGAGCAGAGTCAATGGTGGGCCTATAATGGGGCCACAAAAGCTGAGCAGAAGAGAAAGGAATAGGGAAAACAGAAGGAGTAAAGGAAGTGGGGTGGGGTGCAAAGGATGGTGACAGAGGGCAGAGTGGGGTGCTAGTGGTTAGGAATGAAAACAAAGGAAAGGAAAATGAGGATGAGGTGGCCTGGAGATAAGGGAGAAAAGCATAGGGATTGAAGAAGGGGCAGCATGTTGAGATTGAAAAAGGATCAAGAAAGAATGAGCAGGATACAGGTGTGGGGTGCATTGAGCCTCCAAATGGGGGAAAATGGTGGGGGTGATGAGGGGGTTGCCTCATCTGCTTTTAACTGGCTATTTTTCCCCTTCTTGATAGAGAAAACAGCTCTCCCTTTCTTTGCAGGCACTTAATCTCTCTGTCTCAAGGCTCTTTTTCTTTCTTAATGATAGGAATACATTAGGATAAAGAGGTAGGTAAGAGTTTGCCCAGGACACAATGCTGTGGCAAAAATAATGGCACTGGAGTAAGACGGTTTTATAATCAATTCATTGTGAGGTCTGGCAAGTTAACTAACCCCTGAGAATTTCACTATCTTCATTCAAAAATCAGGGCAAAAATTATATTCTCTAAAGTTGTGGCTAGGATCAAATGAAATCAAGTGCAGGAAAGTGCCCAGAACAGGGTTAAGCACATAGTAAGGGCTCAATAGGTTAGCTCTGGATCCTCACATCAACCTTTGCAGATATATGAAAATATGTGGGGCACTTTATTTATACAGAGTAAGCATACTATTTTGTGGTATCATTTGAGAAATGGAGGAAAGGTTTATCTTTGCAGGATTTCCTTTCCTTGATGAACCTGTTAAAGTCTCTGAAATTGCATACTAGAAACTAGAGAGTCTAATGACTAGAGAGTCATTCTTATTGTTTAATGTGCTATTTGGAAACACTTCTTTTTTCAGATTTTACCTTCCTACAAGCGGCAACAAGAAAAACATTTAATTTCTGCTTTGTACCATATACTTTCTATCCAATCTCATATTTCTTAGACAGTAAACACCTAACCCTGAGAAGAAAGGAAAGCAGCAAGATAGGCATGGCACAAATTCTTGAAGCTTTAGTTTTATGACAAGATTAAAAGGAAAATGGTGAAGTAATACACCTAATGCATAATTGAAAATATTATTATTACATTTAAACAAACACAAATACACCATAAGATGCAAATAAATCTGAGTGAATTTTAAAGACAAAGCATGAACATAAGACTTTAAAGATATTTCCCACTGAAATGACTTTGGACTGTGCTCTCAGACCCTCTAGAAATACAAGATCAACCTTGTTACAGTTAATAGGCTAACATGCCATGACAAATACACTCCACACTAAAATGACTCAACCACAAAAGAAGTTTATTCATTGTTCACATTAGAGTTTAAAGTAAGTGTTCCTGATCAGCGGGTGTCTTTTCTCCAAGTGGCCATTTCAGAACTCAGGCTGCTTCTAGCTCAAGATTTCATTATTCCTTATGCTAATGTTTTTCAAATGTTAATGTGCATTAGAATTACCTGTGGATCTTGTTAAAAGGTAGATTGTGATTCTGTAGCTATGGGGTGGTGGCTGAGATTCTGCATTTCTAATGAGTTCCCAGGGAATCAGAGGCTACTGTTTTTAAGGATTGTGCTTTGTGAAAGCAAAGCCATAAAACAATGTTTATCAGACCTGAGTGCAAATGCCAATGGCCTGGTTAACTTGTAAAAATCAAGCAAAGCCATAAAACAATGTTTATCAGACCTGAGTGCAAATTTCAATGGCCTGGTTAACTTGTAAAAATCAATTTTATTGACATAATTTATGAAAAATAAACTGAACTCAATTAAAGTGCACATTTCCACAAGTTTTTCAAAATGTACTTACCCATGTAGTTACTGTATTCAAGATATACATTATTTTCATCACTACAAAAAAGTACTCTTGTGCCTCTTCAAAGTCAATGCCCCCTACACCATCTCCAGGAAACAACTGGTGTGCTTTCTATTATTATAAGTTACTTTGGATTCTCTAGAAGTTCACATTAATAAATTATACATTTCTGGCTTTTTTCACTCAGCATAATGTTTTTGAGATTTATTTGTATCATTGTATGTTTCAGTAATTTGTTCGTTTTATTGCTGAATGGTATTCCATTGTATGAATATATCACTATTTATCTATTCTCCTAATGATGAACATTTGAGTCAATTCCAGTTTTGTGTGATTGTGAATAAAGCTGCTATGAATGTTCATGTATAATGTTTCAGTGAACATGTTTTTTTCTTGGGTAGATACTTAGAAGTAGACTTGCTAGGTCATAAAGTAGATGTATGTTTAACTTAAACTGTCAGGCTTTTTGCAAAGTGGTTGTATCATTTTACATTTCCATCAGCAATATAGGAGAGTTCAGGTAGCTCTACATACTCATCAACATTTGGTACTCTCAAGCTTTATAATTTTAGGAATTTTAAGGGTTGTATAGTAGTATCTCATTGTGTTCTTAATTTGCATTTCCTTAATGACTAATGATGTTGAGCACATTTTCATGTGTTAATTGATCATTTATTTGTATACATATCGGCCACTTGCATATATTCCTTCAGAAATATCTGTTCAAATATTTGCCATTTTAAAATAGGTTGTTTATCTTATTCCTGAGTCTTGAGGGTCCTTCATATAGTCTAGACATAAGTTCTTTGTCAGTAACAAGTCTAGTGAACATTTTAACCCATACTTTGGCTTACATGGTCATCATTTTCTTTTTCTTAATAGTGTCTTTTGATGGCCAGAGGTTTAAAATTTGGATGAATTCTAATTTATAAATAATTTTGTTTATGATTAGTGTCCTTCATTTCTGTCTCTGTCCAGATTGTGAAGATATTCTCCTATAATCTCTTCTAGAAAGTTTATAGTCTTAGATTTTATATTTTGGTCTATGATGTACCTTGACTTAATTTTTAGGTGTGGTGTGAGGAAAGGATCAAAGTTCCTTTTTTTCATATGAATATCCAGGTTTTTCCAACACCATTTATTAAAAAAGAATGCCCTTTTCCCATTTAATTATCTTGTCACCTTGGATGAAAATCAATTGACCATATATGTTTGGGTCTTATTTCTGTACTTTCTATAATGTCCCATTAATCTACATGTCAATTCTTATGTCAATACCATACTATCTCTCCCTGACTGGTATGGCTCAGTTGGTTGGGCTGTGCCCAGCAAAGCAAAAGGTCACCAGTTTGATTTCTGGTCAGGGCGCAGCCTTAGGTTGCAGGTTGGCCCTGGTTGGAGAGCATATGAGAGGCAACCAATCAATGTTTCTCTCTCACATTGATGTTTCTCTCCCTCTCTTTCTCTCTCCCTTTCCCTCTCTCTTGAGATAAATAAATAAAATCTTTAAAAAAAAACCCATACTGTCTTTATTATAATAGTTTATCATAGATTTTGAAGTCAGCTGATGTAGTCCTGTAATTTTGTTCTGCTTTTCCACAGGTACTTTGAATGTTCTAGGTTGTTTGAATTTCTGTATGAATTTTAGAATCATCTTGCCAATTTCTACAAAATGCTTGCTTTTTATTTGAATCATATTAACTGTAAAGGTTGATTTGTGGATAACTTATATTTTAACACCATTGAGACTTCAAATCCATAACCATGATATGTTACCTGGGTTCTGTTTCCAGATATCATGGTACTGGCACAGTTGGCTTTTGATGGGGCTTGACATTGGTATGTTTAAAAAGACCCCTGGTCATTCTAATTATAGCCAATGTAGTGAACCTCTTCTCCAGAGCCTCCTGGTATCTCTGCATCCAGTCGGATGAAAGGAAAGAGAAAGCAGAAGAGGTTATAACTGCTTCTTATAAACTTTGGTTTGAAAGTGGCCTTGGAAGGAAATGATCACTTTTGCTCATATTTATTGGCAATGCTCATGTAACAACACACATTTAGATGCAAGAAGTCTTGGATGGGTAACGGCTTTTAAGTACAACTGTATGTTATGAAAGGGAAGAATAGATTTGGGTGGCAAATGAGCAGTCTTTCACACATCTTTCCTCAATCTCAAGATGATTTAGATAAAGCATTGTTATATTTTATTTAACTCAAATGTCTCAACTATACCTTAAAGAAACTCTCTTAAAATGTATGTTAAGGAAGATGGTTTTAAATGGTACAAAATCACATGAGCCAAATTGTATGTGTATATATGTATATATTCACATGGACATATATTCATCTATGAGGTCTGTCTGGAAAAGTCCAGCCATTGTTAATACAACAGAATGGTTTGCACAATGTTTATGTAACCTGGCAGCCAGGGAGAATGGACAAGAATGCATATGTGTGAACAACAATGACTTCAGTGTACTAGTGAGTGGGGGCAGTGTGAGCATGTGTACTGTGTAGCCATCACATTCAAAATGACTGAGTGAATTGAGCAACAGATCTGTATTGAATTTTGCATTAAGCTTGAACATTTCTCTGTGGAAACTAGTCCAAAAACTAAACATGCCACCTCTCTATTCTGACTAATGTTAAATGGGCTAGTGATAAGGTAAAGAATAGATTAGTTGAGAGAGAACTAAAAATGGTTGGTAAGAAGAGATAAAGAAGGTAGATAGTTATCCAATTTTACGAGATCACATCTGCATTGTAAAGAGGGAATTTCTCTTGCACACTAACTTAAAATCTTCATCCAATGTCAACACCGACATTTTTTATCTTTTTTTTTTATTGTTGTATTATTGGGAAGTGACTTGGTATGTTTGTGGACTCTCTGGAATCCCAAGGAATAAGATCACTCAGTGTAATGGCAACTGACCAAGTACAACTTGTTCTAAAACACCTTGGCTTTAAGAAATCTCATTTTCAACCAAAGCACAATATCAGTGTAGTAAGAGGCTTTAGTCTGTTAATCAGCAACACTCTGCATCAGTACATACCTTTTCTGTGATCTTTTTCATAACCTGTGTGAGCTGCAGATGCTCAGATGTTTTGCATCATGACATCTATCCTTTTAAGGACAAATAGCTCACTTGCTCGCTCTCTCTCCTTCTCCCCCCTTTCCTTTTCTCCCTCTTTCTCTCTCCCTTTGACTTTTCTAGAAGAATACACTCAACACAGCCTGCTACAATCATATAGTAGGAGGAGGTAGTATGGAAATTACAGATGTGAATTCTCTCCCATTTGAATTTCTTATCTGGGAAAAGAAGACTTTTGAAGATGCACAGAATTAATGTCTCAACACTACCCTTTGAATGCAAAAGGCTAGGAGCTGAATGGCATGACTATATGACCTTGTTGCTAAGGCAGCCAGGCAACTTAACTCCTGGAGAGACTTTTTCTTTCAAGTCCTGAAAATTGGAAATGAAAAAGAAAAAGAAATATTTACTTTCAGACACTGAATAACAGAAAGTACAGTATTGCAATTCCTAAGATAAAGGAAATAAATAAAATAAATGCTGGCTTTCTGCTTAGAGGCAATTTCCATATCATAGCACAGGATAGGGAAATCCAAGTAGAGCATAGTAGTTTCACCAAGTTGATGACACAGAGATCAATATTCAGAAAGGCTGAGATAGCTGGGAAAGAGGAAGTTACACTGAGAAGGAACTCTAGAAACCTGCCTAGATTTCCCCTGAAGTCTGTTGCTAAATAATAAGTCCTACAGGCATTAGGGATAACTTTATGAAGTTGGGTAATGAATGATCAAGGAACTGTGAGTTAAACAATTCTGAGAGTTCCTGTAGAACTGGGAGACATTTAAGTTTCCAGCAGCCAGAGTAAAGAGGCCTCGTTCAGCACCCAAGAAGGAGAGAGACTCGTTCTTGGTCTCCCTATTGGATAATAGGGAACCAAGAAATATCATGCAGTCTTAGTTAGACTAAATTAGCCAAGAGTAAAATCTATCCTACACCCATCCCACGAACTTAAAATAAAGCTTTGAAAAGATTAAGTGGATATGCAAGTAACCATGTGTCTCCGAGAATGAAGTCCAATAGTCTTTAAAAGAAGACAAGAAAATTCAGCACTCAATAATGAAACATTCACAATTCTATTGTACAATTAAAAAAAAATAAATATGCGATGTAGCCAGAAAATGTGACCCATATCTTGGAGAAACATCAGTCCATTGAAATAAACTCAGAAATGAAAAAGGTAATGGAATTAGCTGAAAAGAAATATAAAGTGGCTATTGTAAATATACTCAGGGTTTAAAGGTATACATGAACAAAATGAGAAATTAAACGTCATATAAAAAAACAAAGATACAGAAATTCTAGAGCTGAAAAATACAATACCTGGAAAAGTTGTACTGGATAGAAGTAGAGGCAGATTAGGTACTACATAAAAAAAAATAGTGAACTTGAACAGATAACAGTGAAAACTTCAAAATTAAGCATAGAGAAAATAAAAATAGGAACAGAATTAAATAAAGAGGAGTTTGCAGATAGTCAAGCTGAAGAAATGGACCGGTATAAACAAATGGTACTGTGGCCTTGATATTAAGGATGAGGCATTTGGGGAATGGTAATATTTCATTATTGTAAGGGCATAGAGGCTATGAGAGCAAGTGCTGGAAGATAGGTTATAAACTTAAGTTGGGCCTACCAGAAGGACCTCATATACCATTGTAAAAAACATTGAGGGATTTTAAAATGGCAGAGGAGTAAGTGGAAGCTACATTAACCTCGTCCCAGGACCAATCTAGAATTACAACTAAGTTGTAGAGATATCATCCAAAAGAACCAATTGGACACTAATTGGAGGCAAGACTAATAACCAAGGAACCACTTCAGTCCAACATGACTGGTATGGAATGTGGAGAAGATGTGAGAGGGCTGCCTGGGCTCCCACAAGTGGCAGCTGGAGTGCTGGAGGAATATTTCAGCAGCCAGGGGGTTCCCCTGAAAAATGTGTGGCTAAACCCCAAGCTGAGCTCCCCAGCCTACAGTTTCTGTGTCTGAAAGGAACCCAGATACCATCCAGCTGTGAAAAGCAGCAGGGTATCTGTCTGCCAAGGAGGTTCAGTTGTAGACACACAGCCTCTTAAAGAGACAATACACAAAATTTCATTTGCAGCCACTTACCCTGGGTTCTGGCAGAGGGATGGTAGAGTGGACTACAGATGCTTGAAGAGAGTCTGGGGTCAGTGGCTCAGAGGAGATAACTGAAGGAATCCCTGTGCAGAGTCATTCCCCATACTGCAGAAGCCATCTTGTTCAGACAGAGCACTCCTCTCCAATAGGCATCAGACTGAGGGGAAGAAATATCCCTGCTCACAGGAATCACCACATCTTGCCATGTAAAATGTACACACTTTTAGCCCAGATTTTTGAGGGAAAAATAAGAATGAGCTGTATACATGAGTATAATGATAACATACCATGGATACAATAACAAGCACAAAAACATGGGTGCTCATTATACACAGCAAAATATGGTTACTCTGCCCAATCCTGTGGTAGTTAAGCCCTTGTGCTGATCACACCTTGACTAGATTAATAAACTCATCAGTTTAGTGGCTGATGAGTTTAACAACTAAAGCAGAAATGACAAAGAAGCAGCCAAAATGGGAAGCCAAAGAAACAGACCCCAAATGAAAGAACAAGAGAATTCTCCAGAAGAAGAACTAGATGAAATGGAGGTAATTTATCAGATAGCAAGTTTAGAGTAATGATTGTAAAGACACTCAAACCATGAAAAAAGACATAGAAACCATAAGAAAGGACCAGTAATAAATAAAGAATGCAATATCTGAAATAAATCTCAAACTGGAGGGAATAAATAGTAGGTTAGATGAAGCAGAGGATAGAATCTGTGTTTCAGAAGACAAGGTACAAAAAACACCCAGGCAGAGCAGCAAAAGGGAAAAAGAATTATAAAAAATGAGGAGAGCATAGGAAACATTTTGTGCAACATGAAGAGTACCAACATCTACATCATGGGAATACCAGAAGGAGAAGAGAATGAACAGGGGATCGAGAACCTATTTGAAGAAATAATGACCAGAAACTTCCTTAATTTAATGAAGGGAAGAGTCACACAAGTCTAGGAAACTCAGAGAGTCACAAACAAGTTGGATCCAAAGAAACCTACACCAAGACAGACCATAATTAAAATCACTAGGCTTAAAGACAAGGAGAGAATCCTAAAAGCCACAAGAGATAAGCAGGTAGTTAACTACAAGTGAGCACCAATTAGACTGGCATCCGATTAATCAGCAGAAACGTTTCAGGCCAGAAGAGAGTGGCATGAAATATTCAAGATGATAAAAACCAAGGACTTACAACCAACGTTAATTTACCCAGCAAGGCTATTATTTGATATCAAAGGAGAAATAAGGAGCTTCCCAGACAAGAAATAGCTAGAGGAGTTTGTAAACATAAAACCAGTACTGCCACAAAAGTTAAAGGGCTTGCTGAAGAAAAGTAGAAAGAAAAAAATGGAGGAAAACAATCTAATAATAAAATGGCACTATCTGTGTATCTATCAATAATCACCTTAAATGTAAATGGCTTAAATGCTCCAACCAAAAGACAGAGGATAGCTGAGTGAATAAGAAAATATAACCCACACATGTGCTGCATACAAGAGACCCATCTCAGATTGAAAGGTACACACATACTAAATGTAAAGGGTTGGAAAAAGATATTTCATGCAAATGGAAAAGAAAAAAGAGCTTGGGTAGTAGTACTTATATCTGACAAAACAGACATTAAAACCAAGGCTATAGTAAGAGACCAAGAGGGACACTACATGATAAAGGGAATAATCCAACAAGAGGATACAACCTTGGTAAACATTTATGCACTCAACATAGGAGCATATAAATATGTAAAGTAAGTCTTGATGGACATAAAGGGAGAGGCAGTCATCTTTGGGGACTTTAATACCCCATTGACTTCAGTGGATATATTTGACAGGCAGGAAATCAACAAGGCAACAACAGCCTTAAACTACACACTAGATCAAATTCATTTAACTGATATCGTCAGAGCATTTCAACCCAAAGCAGCAGAATATAAATGCTTTTCAAATGTATATGGAATGTTTTCTAGGATAGACCACACGTTGGGATACAAAACAAATCTCAATAAATTTAAGAAGATTAAAACAGATATCAAGCATATTATTTGATCACAATGCTATGAAACTAGAAATCAATCACAAGAAGAACACTGAAAAACACAAAAAGAAATGGAAGCTAAAGAAATGTTATTATGCAATGAATGGGTCAACAACAAGATCAAGGAAGAAATCAAAAGATATCTTGAAACAAATGAAAATGAGGATACAATGATCCAAAATCTATGGGATATTGGAAAAGCAATCCTAAGAGGGAATTTCACACCATTACAGGCCTCGCTCAAAAAAAAAGAAGAAAAGCTCAAAGAAATTATCTAACTTTACACTTCAAGGAACTTGAAAAAGAACAATAAGCAAAGCCCAAAATGAGTACAAAGAAGGAGATAATAAATATCAGAGCAGAAATAAATGAAATAAACTTTAAAAAATAAAGGCATACAAGAGACAGTTCTTTGAAAATATAAACAAGATTGACAAACTTTTAACCAGACACTTCCAGAAAAAAAGAGAAAGGACCCAAATAAATAAAATCTGAAATGAAAAAGGAGAAATAGCAACTGATATTAAACAATACAAAGGATTGCCAGATTGATGACAAGATGGTGGTATGGTAGTTGGGAGTGGAGCCCAGTTCTCCCTGTGCCCAGCTGGAGAACACCTAGCCAATCTTCTGAGGAACAGAGTGAACAGCCAACAGAATTCCAGCTTACATGAAGTTTGCAGGTCAAAAATTGTACAGGACATTGAAAAACAGATGGTGAGGAGATTGTGCTGGGATGGTAAGGTCCCTGGGATCTGCACAGGGGCCTAGGCTGCTGTGGCCCTCAGCTTCGTGCCTGATACAGGATACGGGAAGGAAAGTTAGATCACCAGCTTCCCCCCCTACCAGAGCAGGAAGGGCAGCCTGGCACCAGGAGGAACCTGGATGCTGGAAGTCGCTGAAGGAAATAGAGATGAAAAGGGAGACACACAGAAGTGTAACAAATCTGCTGGGACTGTGGAAGCTGGCACCAGAGAAATTAGGGTGCCGGGTGACACAGATAAGGGAGAAGCTGGGCCATATCGGACCCTGACTCAGATAGTCTCTGGAGTAGTTGGAAAGTTGGGCGGTGTGTAAAGTTGTGAGCTTGTTAAGAACAGCAGGCAGCTGCTTTGTAAAGAAGTCTCAAGCAGTGACTGGCTCACCCCAAGAGTGATTTGAGTTGCATGTGCCTGGAGACTGAGTGGTTAAATGAAACCCCACAACTGAGCTTACCTCATGTGCACCCAGAGACTGAGTGGCTGAGTGGAACCATGTACCTGAGTTTGACGGACGCTGCATACCTAGAGGCTGAGTGGCTGGATGGAACTGTGTACTCAGGCTTGAATCATGCTGCACACCCAGAGGCTGAGTGTCTGATTGGAACAGCATGCCAGAGATGGATTCCAGCTGTGCACCTAGAGACTGAGTGGCTGATTCAAGCCTGGCAGCTCACAGAGGACTGGGGCCAGCCACAGGCTGGGCAACTGTAAATATTACTAACCAGACCTGGTCCCCATTCTCTCAAAACCAAAGGAAGGAAGAAAAGTGAAGCCTAGCCCCCTCCCCACACACTTCCTGTGGCATCAAGGAAGACCAGCAGAACTCACTGAACAAGTTTAAAGTCAGCAGGAGACTTATTTTCTTTATTTCTTCTCTTTTTTCCTATTTTTCTTCCCCCAAGTGAGACAATAAGACATGGAGTTACAAAGGGTCCAGAGACAGATCCAAAGGGGGAACATAAGACTGACACCAAAAATTGAGAAACTGAGACAAATGTCACTTTGCTATGCCACAGAACTGGCATTTTATTGTTGATGTGTATTATTATTTTTTCACTATTTTTACTTCTTTTATTTTATTAGCATTTTTATTGCTCTTCTTTATGTTTAGTTTCCTTCATTTTATTTCTGGTTAATTGCATTGTCTGACTGGTTTTCCTTATTCTCTCTTTATTGTATTTTATTTTTCCTTCTTTCACGTCACTTGTGTTCTAATTACACAATACTCATAATCGTACACTTTCCATTCTGGTTACCCAAATAATATATTTGTTGTCATAATATTGTTGTTCCAGTACTATTGTAAATCATTCTTGTTCCATGTAATTCTACATACTACATACTACATAGCAACCCTCCCTAATCTCAGCTCACTTCACTTTATTCCTGAGCATTATTATTCTTGTGGTTCACTCTATTCTATCTCACACTATGCCTACTTTCTATCCTTTACTCTCACTATATCTCATATCTAACTTTTCACAAGCACTCTGTTTTCTGGATTCAGCTCACAATCCCCCTCACTTATAACAAGAGTTTTATCTCTCTTTCACTTTTTATAAAAAGTGGCTATTTGGGTGAAAATTCACAGTTAATGCTATATTTATCCTAAGAAACTCCTATCTCTTCTCTACTTGCTTGTACTTTTAATCCCATAAAATACTCTCCTGCTGTCTGAATCCAATTTGCCTACTCCCTACTACTGATCATATACAAGAATAGGTGGGAGCTGCGAACATCAGTATACCTACTGGGGAAGAGAAACCAACAACAAAGGAACCACCAAAAGGTAAAAACCTAAATACAACAAGAAAGCCCACACAAACAGAAAAAAGGGCAAACCTAGAGTGTCTGGACAGGGAGAACAAAGAGACAATACCACTGAACCCTACAGAATTCCTACCATAGAAGTTCACCCTACAAAGGCAGATAGCAAAGAGAAACATTGGGAAGCACAGAAACAAAAAAAAAGAGTCACCTAAAATGGGGAGACAAAAAAGAACAGGCAATCAAAAAGAATGGAAGACACTCCACTAAAAGAGCAAAATGAAGTGGAGGTAAGCAAACTATCAGATATAGAAATCAAAATAATGGTGATGAAAGTACCCAAGGAACTCACAGGCAACTACAAGGAACTGAGTGAGAACTACAACAGTAGGAAAGAAATAGGAATTATAAACAACAACAAAAAAAAAACAGGAAGAAATGAACAATAAAATCTTGGAAATAAAAAACACACTAGAAGAAATTACAAGCATGCTGGATAAAGCAGAGGATTGAATCAGCCAGCTGGAGGACAAGACAGAAAAAAACACCCAGAAAGAGCAAGAAATAGAAAAGAGGCTCAGAAAGAATGAAGAGGTGTTAAAGGAAGTTCAGGACAACAAGAAACATAATATCTGTATAATAGGGATACTAGAAGGAGAAGAACAGAACAAGAGCAGGAATGAAAAACCTGTCTGAAAAAGTAATGATGGAAAACTTCCCAAATTTGATGAGAGAAAAAGTCGCACAAATCCAAGAAACACAGAGTACCAACCAAGAGGAACCAAACCAAAGAGGCCCAATGCAAGACACATCATAATTAAAACAGCAAAATTGAAAGACAAAAACAGAATCTTGAAAGCAGCAAGTGAGAAACAGGAAGTAACATACAAGGGAGCCCCAATAAGACTAGCAGCTGACTTCTCAATGGAAACGCTCCAAGTCAGAAGGGATGGCAAGAAATATTTCAAGTCATGAAAACAAATGCCAACAATGAAGACTACTCTATCCAGCAAGGCATTAAATAAAAGGAAAGGCCAAATAAGGAGCCTCACAGATAAAACAAGGCCCAAATAATACACCTCATCCAAATCAGCTCTGCAAGAGATGCTAAGGATGTGCTTTAAGAAAAGGGAAAAAAAAAAGAGTAAGAGAGAGAGGACCAAGGTATGAAAAATAGCAATGAATAAGTATTATCAAGAAAAACCTTAAACCTAAATGGACTTATGCTCCAATCAAAACACAGAACAGCTGAATGGATAATAAATAATGACCTGCATACATGCTGCCTACAGAAGACCCAGCTCAGAACAAAAGACCTACACAAACTGAAAGTGAAGGACTGGAAACAAATACTCCATGCAAATGGACATGAAAAAAAATCCAGACTACCAATGTTAATATCAGATGACATAGACTTAAAAACAAGTGCCATGGAAAGACACCCAGAAGATCACTTCATAATACTTAGGGAAGAATCCATCAAGAACACATAAACATTGTAAATACATATGCACCCAACATAGGAGCACCCAAATACAGAAAGAAAATCTTGAAGGACTTCAAGAAAGACATTAACAGCAACACAATTATAGTAGGGGATTTTAACACCCTACTGTCAAAAATGGACAGATCTTCCAAACAAAATATAAACAAAGATATTGCGGCATTGAACAATGCCCTAGATGAAATGGACTTAACTGATATATATGGAGCCTTTCATCTCAAAGAAGCAAAATATAAATTCTTTTCAAATACACGTGGATCATTTTCAAAGATAGACCACATGATAAGACATAAAACAAGCCTCAAAAATTCAAGAAAATTGAAATCATATCAAGCATATTCTCAAACCACACTGGACTAAAACTAGAAACCAACCTCAAAGAAAAAAATCAAAAATTCTCAAACTCGTGGAGATTGAATGGCATGATACTGAACAATAAATGTGTAAAGAATGAGATCAAGGAAGAAATAAAAAATTTCTGGAAACAAATGAAAATGAATACAAAACAATCCAAAACCTATTGGAAACAGTGAAAGCAGTCCTGAGAGGGAAGTTCAGAGTGATTCAGGCCTACCTAAAATAGATAAAAACATTTCAATTAAACACTTAACCCTACACCTACAGGAACTCAAGCAACAACAAATCCAGCCCAGAGAAAGTAAAAGGGAGGAAATAACTAAGATCATAGCAGAATTAAATGAAATAGAAACTAAAAGCACACTTCTAAGGATCAATGAATCTAGGAGTTGGTTCTTTGAAAAGATAAACAAAATCAACAAGCCTTTAAGCAGGATCATTAAGAAAAAAAGAGAGAGGACCCAAATAAACACAACCAGAAATGAAAGAGGAAAGACTACAATTGATACCACAGAAATACAAAGGATTGTAAGAAATTACTGTGAAAAACCATATGCCAGAAAATTTGAAAATCTACATGAAATGGCCAAATTTCTAGAAAAATATAATCTTCCAAAATTCAAGGAAGAAGAAGCAGAAAGCCTGAACAGACCAACAACAGCTGATGAAATTGAAGCAGTAGTCAAAAAAACTCCCAACACACAAAAGCCCTGGACCAGATGGTTTCAGAGGAGAATTCTACAAAGTATTAAAGGAAAAGCTAACCCCTATCCTTCACAGACTATTCCAAAAAATCCAAGAAGATGGAAGCCTCCCAAACTGTTTTTAAGAAGCCAACATCATCCTAATTCCAAAACCAGATAAAGACACAAGAAAGAAAGAAAACTTCAGGCCAATATCGCTGATGAACATAAATGCTAAAATCCTCAACAAAATTTTGGCGAACTGCATCCAGCAATACATTCAAAAGATGACACACCATGATCAGATGGGATTCATCCCAGGAATGCAAGAAGAGTACAATATTTACAAATCAATAAATGTAATACAGTATATAAATAAAAGCAAAGAAAAAAAACACATGATCGCATCAATAGATGCATAAAAAGCATTTGATAAGGTGCAACACCATTTATGATTAAAATACTCAGCAAAGTGGGAATAGAGGGAGCATGCCTCAACATAATAAAAGCCATATACGAGAGACCTATAAACCAACATCGTATTCAACAGGCAAAGATTAAAATCTTTCCCACTAAGATCAGGAACAAGACAAAGATGTGCACTTTCATCACTTCTATTCAACATAGTATTGGAAGTCCTAGCCACAGAAATCAGACAAGAAAAGAAATAAAAGGCATTGAAAGTTGAAACAAAGCTATCATTGTTTGCAGGTGAAATGATAGTACACACAGAAAACCCTATAGCCTCCACCAAAAAACTACTCGACCCAATAAGTCAATTTAGCAAAATAGCAGGATACAAGGTCAATATTCAGAAATTGAACACATTGTAGTATATGAAGAAGGACATATCAGAAAGTGAAACTAGGAAAAAATACCATTTACTCAGCAAAAAGAAATATAAAGTACCTAGGAATAAATTTACCTAAGGAGGTAAAATCCCTGTAGCCAGAAAATTACAGGACACTGAGGACAGAAATGAAGGAAGATACAAATAAATGGAAGAAGACACCATGTTCATGGATTGGAAGAATAAATATAATTAAAATGTCCATACTACCCAAAGCAGTCTATAGATTCAATGCAATCACTATTAAAATACCAATGACATATTTCACAGATATAGAACAATAATTTCAAAAATTTATATGAAATCATAAATGACTACAAATTGCTGCAACAATGTTCAGAGAGAGGAACAAAGTAGAGGGGATTACAATACCTTATGTCAAACTATATCGCAAGGTCACTGTAATCCAAACAGTCTGCTACTGTCATAAAAACAGACACATAAATCAATGGAACAGAATAAAGGGCCCAGAAATATATTCATATCTGTATGTTCAATTAACATTCAACAAAGGGGTAAAAAACACAAAATGGAGTAAAAATAGCCTCTTTAACAAATGGTTTTGGGAGATCTGGACAGCTACATGCAAAAAAAAAAAAAAGAATGAAACTCAACCACCAAATTACACCATACATAATAATAAACTCAAAATGGATAAAAGACTTAAATATAAATCGTGACACCTTAAGAGTCCTAGAGGAGAACATAGGTAGGAAAAATCTCAGATATTCCACCAAGCAATATTTTCACTTATATGTCCCCTAGAGCAAGGTACTAAAAGGAAAGAATAGACTTCTGGCCAAGATGGAGGCATAGGTAGATACACTGTGCCTCTTTGCACAACCAGCATAAAGACAACAACAAATTTTAAAACAAAAAGCAACCAGAACTGCTAGAGACTCAAACTTTATGGAAGTCCAAGAACCAAAGAGTTAAAGAATAAATACTCATCCAGACAAATAGAGGGTGCAGAGAGGGACAGCTGGGGTGGAGAGAACTCACAGCAAGGCAGCAGCTGGAGGACCGGGACAGGCGGTGGTTGGTGGAGTGGGTGGTCACATATTTATGTGCAGATAAACTGCAAGGAACAGCTGGCGCGAGAACAGACTGAGGAACCCAGGGTTCCAGCATGGGGAGATAAAGCCTCAACATCTCTGACTGAAAAAATCTGTGGGGATTGACGTGGCAGGAGAAACTTCCATCCTCACAGGAGAGTTCATTGGAAAGACAAGCAGAGTCCCAGAACATACACAAAACCATCTACCAAGGAATCAGCACCAGAAGGGCCCAATTTGCTTGTGGGTAGTGTCAGAAGTGACTAAAAGCCAGCCAAGAGCTGAGTAAGTGGCACTGTTCTCTATTGGACCACTCTCCAGCATATAGCACCACAACGAAGCAACGTGGGTTTCTCTATGTGGCAAATATCTAAGGTTGTGACCACTACTATTTAACAGATGCACTGAGACAAAAAAAAATGGCCCAAGTGAAAGAACAAATCAATGTTCCAGAAAAAATACAACTAAGCGATGAAGAGATAGCTAACCTCTCAGATGCACAGTTCAAACCACTTGTAATCAGGATGTTCACAGAATTGGTTGAGTATGGTAACAAAAAAAAAGAGAAAAAGTGAAAGCTGTGCTGGAAGCAACCTAGATGCCCATCAGTAAATGAATGGATCAAAAAACTATGGTACATTTACACAATGGAATTCTATGCAGCAGAAAGGAAGAAGGAGCCCCTACCCTTCGCAACAGCATGGATGGACCTGGAAAGCATTATGCTAAGCGAAACAAGCCAGGCAGTGAAAGACAAATACCACATGATATCACCTTTAACAGGAATCTAAACAACAAAACAAAAAAAAAAAACCTAGCAAAATATAACCAAAGACACTGAAATAGGGGATAGTCTGACAGTGACCAGAGGGGAGAGAAGAGGGAATTTCAGGGGGGAATGGGTAGGGTTTACAGGAACAAATTCGGAGGACACATGGACAAAAACTAGGGGTGAGGGGTAATGAGGGGGAAGGGCGGAGGGTTGGGTGGGTGGGCTGGAATGGGAGTAGGGGGGAGAAAACTGTACTTGAACAATGATTAAAATAAAAAAAAATTAAAAAAAAGTGAAAGCTGTGAAAAGTGAATGCACAGGGAACAAGCAGTGACGGGAAGGAAGCTAGGACTCAAATCAATGGTTTGGACCAGCAGGAAGAAATAAACATTCAACCAAAATGGAGTGAAGAAAGAAGAATTCAAAAAAAATGAGGAGAGGCTTAGGAAACTGCGGGATAGCCTTAAACATCCCAACAACCAAGTCACGGGGGGTGCCGGAAGGAGAATAGGAAGACCAAGAAATTGAAAACTTATTTGAAAACATTATGGAGAACTTCCCCAATCTGACAAAGGAAACAGACTTCCCAGAAGTCCAGGAAGCTCAGAGAGACCCAAAGAACTTGAACCCAAGGAAGCACACTCCAAGGCACATCATAATTACATTAGCCAAGATTAAAGATAAGGAGAGAATCTTAAAAACAGCAAGAGGAAAGGAGACAGTTACCTACTAAGGAGTTCCCATAAGACTATCAGCTGATTTCTGAAAAGAAACCTTACAGGCAAGAAGGGTTTGGAAAGAAGTACTCCAAGTCATGAAAGGCAAGGACCTACATCCAGCAAAGCTATCATTTAGAATGGAAGGGCAGATATAGTACTTCCCAGATAAGGTCAAGTTAAAAGAGTTCATCATCACCAAGCCCTAATTATATGAAATGTTAAAGGGACTTATCTAACAAAAAGAATATTAAAACTATGAACAGTGAGATGACAACAAACTCAGAACTATCAACATCTGAACCTAAAAAAACAAAAACAAACTAAGCAGACAACTAGAACAGGAACTGAATCACAGAAATGGAGATCACATGGGTGGTTATCAGTAGGGAATTGGACAGAGAAGAAAGGGGGAAAAGATACAGGGAATGTGAAGCATAAATTGTAGGTATGAAATCAACAGGGGGAGGTTAAGAATAGTGTGGGAAATGGAGAAGCCAAAGAACTTATATGTATGACCCATGGACATAAACTAAGGTGGAGAGGGAATGTGGGTGGGAGGGGGTGTGCAAGGCAGAGAGGAATAAAGGGGGGGGGGGGGTAGTGGGCAAGTGTAATAGTATAATCAATAAATTGTAAAAATAAATAAAATAAAATCAACACAATCCCCAATAAAATTTCAATGACATTTTTCAAAAAACTAGAACACAACACCCAAATAGCTAAAGCACAAATGAAAAAGAATAACAAGCTGGGAGAAACTATACTATAAAGCCACATAAATCAAAACAGTATGGTACTAACACAATAAAGACACATAGCCAGTGAAACAGAATGGAGAACCCAGAAATAAACCCATATTTATATGGTCAATTAATTTGTTACAAAGGAAGTTAGAATGTACAATGGGGGAAAAGACAGTCTCTTCAATATATAGTGTTTGAAAAATTGAACAGCTACATGCAAAGAATGAAACCTGATGACTTTCTTTCACCACATACAAAAATAAACTCTAAATGGATTGAGGACTTCATTGCAAGACCTGAAACCATAAAATTGCTAGAAAAAAACATTGTCTCAACAATATATTTTTTAATCTGTCTCCTCAGGCAAAAGCAACAAAAGCAAAAATAAAGAAGGGGACTACATCAAATTAAGAAGATTTTGGTCAGTGAAGATAACTATAGAGAAAATGAAAAGGCAACACTCAAAGGGAGAAGATATATGCAAATATGTATCTTCTGATAGGTTAGTATCCAAAATATATAAATAATAAATACCACTCAATATTTTAAAAATCCAATTAAAAAATGAGCAGCCCTGCTAGTGTGGTTAAGTTCATTTGAGTGTCATCTCATAAATGAATGGTTGCAGGTTTGATTCCTGGTCAGGACACATGCCTAGGTTGCCAGTCTGATTCCTCTCTCTGTGCTCATAAGCTCCCTGATCCAGGTAGGTACAGGAGGCCACAAATCGATGTTTCTGTCTCTTCCTTCCTCTCTCCTTTTCTCTCTCTCTAAAAGCATACAAACTATATGATTCCATTTATATAATACTCTAGAAAATACAAACTAAACTGTAGTGGCAGAAAATAGATCAATGGTTGTCTGTAGGAAGAGGAGTAGGCAGTAGGGATTACAATAGAGCGAGAGGAAAGTTTAGGGGATGATGAATATGTTCACTATCTTAATTGCTGTGATGCTCTCATGGAGATGATATACTATGGGGGACCCAGAAACAATATGTATTTATAAAAATTTGTGTATTTATTCTTACATGTTAAAATTTCAGTCACCTTCAAAATATTCTCCATTTGATGCAAGACTCCTCTCGAGACATTTTTTCCACTGCTCAAAACAGTTTTTGAACTCATTGATTTTGATGGCTTTTAGTGTTTCTGCCATTTTTTCTTTCATCTCTTCCACATCAGCAAAATGTTTCCCTTTGAGGACTTTTTTCCATCTGAGGAAACAAAAAAAATGTTGCTCAGGGCAAGATTGGGTGAATATGGAGGTTGGGGAACAGGAGTCATGTCACTTGGGTCAAAGCAAGCTGAACTGCCCTGGCTGGCATGGCTCAGAGGATTGAACACTGGGCTGTGAAACAAAGGGTACCTGGTTTGACTCCCAGTCAGGACACATTCCTGGGTTGCTGGACAGGTTCCCAGTAAGGAGCATCGAAGAGGCAACCACACCTTGATGTTTCTCTCACTCTCTTCTTTCCTTCTCCTCTCTCTAAAAATAAACAAATATTTTTTTTAAAAACAGAACAAAACTGCTGAACACTCAGTAGAGTGGGGGCATGTGTGCTGGTAAATCCCCCATCATGAAATGGACAAATTTATTGAAAGAATCTTCAAAAAAAATAACTGAAGATGAATGCAGCCTCTCACAACAACACTGGCTAGCAAACTGATACAGATGGGTTCCTAGAACATTCACCTAATGGAAGCAGTCTATACTACAAGAAGCCCACCCTCCAGAATATAATTATTTTTATGGGGTCATGCACACACACACATACACACACATGCACACACATCATGCACTTTAAAGATGTTCAGTTTGTTAGGAAAAAAACAAAAAAGAATAGGTCATTTGCTGATATTTATAGCTAAAATTATACATTTCTTTTCTATTGTTCAATTACAGTTGTCCCCATTTTCCCTCCATTAATGTCCCTTGCCCTGCTCACACCCCTCACACATTCAATCCTCCTCCCCATTGCCCTTGTACATGGGTTCTTTATACATGTTCCTTGACCCTTCATCTTTCACCCATTATCTCCATCCACCCTCCCTTCTGCTAAGTGTCAGTTTATTCTTTGTTTCCATGCCTCTGGTTCTATTTTGCTCAATTCTTTGTTTTGTTGATTAGGTTCCACTTATAGGTGAGAACATGTAGTATTTGTCTTTTACCACCTCGCTTATTTCACTTAGCATAAAGGTCTCCAGTTCCATCAATGCTGTTGCAAAGGGTAAGTGTTATTTCTTTCTGCTGCATAGTATTCCATTGTGTGAATGTACCTTAGTTTTTTGATCCATTCATTTACTGAAGGGCACTTAGGTTGCTTCCAGCACTTGGATATTGTAAATTAGGCTGCTATGAACATTGGGGTGCATAGGTTCTTTTGAATTGTTGTTTCAAGATTCTTAGGATATAAACTCAGCAGTGGAATTGCTGGATTGAAAGGCTGTTCCATTTTTAGTTTTCTGAAGAAATTCTATACTGTTTTCCATAGTGGCTGCACCAGTCTGCAATCCCACCAAGAGTGCACTACAGTTCCCCTTTCTCCGCATCCTCTCTAGCCCTTGTTGTTTGCTGTTTGGTTTATGATGGCCATTCTGACCAGTGTGAAGTGGTATCTCATTGTAGTTTTAATTTGTGTCTCTTTGGTGGCTAATGATTATGAACATCCTTTCTTATGACTCTGGGCCTTCTACATGTCATCCTTGGAGAAGTGTCTGTTCACATCCTTTGTCTATTTTTCATTGGATTGTCTTCTTGGTGTTGAGTCATGTGAGTACTTTATATACTTTGGAGATCAAACCCCTGTCTGAGGCATCACTGGCAAAACTGTTTTACTATATGGTTGGTTCCCTTTTTATTTTGCTGATGTTTTATTAACCACACAGTTTTTAATTTGATGTAATCCCACTTGTTTATTCTTTTTTAAGTATATTTTATTGATTATGCTATTACAGTTGCCCCCTTCTCCTCCTTATTCCCCTCTGCCTTCCCCACCTCCCCATTGCCTTCCTCTACCATAGATCATGTCCATGGGTTGTACATATAAGTTCTTTGGCTTCTAAATTTCCTATAGCATTCTTAACCTCTCCCAGTCTATTTTGTACCTATTATGTATGCTACTTATTCCCTGTACCTTTTCTCCTGATGCAGACACTGGCCGGCAGTGTTCACAGCGTTGTGGATGAGACAAGACAAATTCACATGGACCACTGAAGTCCTGTGGAGGAAAAGGGATAACATGGCCCCTCTCTCAACAAGAGAGTGCCCCTACCCTTGCCTTGACAAGCTTTTACTGGCTTTCTAATACCATACATCAAAGCAGGTTTTTGTTTATTATATTTAGGCTTGCTTTAGGTAATTACTTTTTACAGATAGCAATGGGGAGGATGTTACTGATTGCTTCTTACAGATTAACAAGGAAAAAATGTTGCAAGTACAAAGAAACAATGGGAGTAATTGGTTTGGTTACACTTCAATCCTTGGGAGAATTAGCACAGACTTTAGGAAGTTACTCTAAAGATATGCAGTAAGCATTTGCTGCCTCAACTCAGGGTGAGGGAGTTTTAGCAGGAGCAAGTCTCAAAACAGCCTAGGTATAATGCAGGCCTGGTTTCCAATGAGAGAGTTGATCTGTGGGTTTGGTGTCCTGCGTGACAAAATGCGCCTATGGGCTTTCCCATAGGGCTGAGCTACAATTGCCATTCCGTGTGGATAATTTCTCTATATTCTCCCATTCTACCCCCTCTACCTCCCAACTGATAACCACCCATGTGATCTCCATTTCTGTGATTCAGTTCCTGTTCTAGTTGTCTGCTTAGTTTGTTTTTGTTTTTTTAGGTTCAGATGTTGATAGTTCTGAGTTTGTTGTCATCTCACTGTTCATAGTTTTAATATTCTTTTTGTTAGATAAGTCCCTTTAACATTTCATATAATTAGGGCTTGGTGATGATGAACTCTTTTAACTTGACCTTATCTGGGAAGTACTATATCTGCCCTTCCATTCTAAATGATAGCTTTGCTGGATGTAGGTCCTTGCCTTTCATGACTTGGAGTACTTCTTTCCAAACCCTTCTTGCCTGTAAGGTTTCTTTTCAGAAATCAGCTGATAGTCTTATGGGAACTCCTTAGTAGGTAACTGTCTCCTTTCCTCTTGCTGTTTTTAAGATTCTCTCCTTATCTTTAATCTTGGCTAATGTAATTATGATGTGCCTTGGAGTGTGCTTCCTTGGGTTCAAGTTCTTTGGGTCTCTCTGAGCTTCCTGGACTTCTGGGAAGTCTGTTTCCTTTGTCAGATTGGGGAAGTTCTCCATAATGTTTTCAAATAAGTTTTCAATTTCTTGGTCTTCCTATTCTCCTTCCGGCACCCCCCGTGACTTGGTTGTTGGGATGTTTAAGGCTATCCCGCAGTTTCCTAAGCCTCTCCTCATTTTTTTTGAATTCTTCTTTCTTCACTCCATTTTGGTTGAATGTTTATTTCTTCCTGCTGGTCCAAACCATTGAATTGAGTCCCAGCTTCCTTCCCGTCACAGTTGGTTCCATATACATTTGTCTTTATTTCACTTTTCATAGCCTTCACTTTTTCCTTTATTAAGTAATAGTACTCAATTGTTTCTCTGAGCATCCTGATTACAAGTTTTTGAACTGTGCATCTGATCGGTTGTCTATCTCTCCATTGCTTAGTTCTTCTTCTGGACTTTTGATCCATGATTTCATTTGGGCCATATTTCTTTGTCTTAGCACACCTATTACATTGTAAGTGGTGGATCACTGGGTGTTTGCCAGGGCAGGGCAACCCACATCACTGTGTTGTGGTGCTGTATATGGTGGAGGGTTCAGAGAGGGAAAAATGCCACTTGCTCAGGTCTCGCCCAGCTTTCAGTCATTTCCCCCATTATCCACAACTAAATTGTTCCCTTCTGATGCTGATTGCCAAGTGAAAAGGCTTGTGTTATGTTCTAGGACCCCATGGACTCTTCCATAACTCCCCTGTGAGACTCACTCTCTCCCACTGCAATAACCCCCACAGGATTTTTAGAAATATTTTTATGATTTAATTTTTTAGGATTTTATTTATTTGTTTTTAGAGAGGGAAGGGAGCGAGAAAGAGGGAGAGAAACATCAGTGTGCGGTTGCTGGGGGTCATGGCCTGCAACCCAGGCAGGTACCCTGACTGGGAATTGAACCTGTGACACTTTGGTTTGCAGCCCGCACTCAATCCACTGAGCTATGCCAGCCAGGTCTATTTATTTATTTTTTAAAGAGGGGAAGGGAGGGAGAAAGAGTGAGAAAAACATCAGTGTGGGGTTGCCTCTTGCAAGCCTCCTACTGGGAACCTGGCCAGCAACCCAGGCATGTGCCCTAGACTAGGAATAGAACCAGCAACCCTGTGATTCTCAGGCCAGCACTCAACCACTCTGCCACAGCAGCCAGGGCCCCTCACAGGTTTTTAACGCCAGAATTTTTCCAGCTAGTACCCAGGGTTGTGCGGTATATCTTGCTCCCCACTTGTTCCTACTGGTTTATCCACATGCAAGTGTGGGACCACGTGGTCTACCAACTGCCACCTTGCCACGCATCCTCTGTACCACAGCTGTCCATTTCTGCCCCTCCTACCAGTCTGGATGAATATTTTTTTCTTTAACTCCTTGGTTGTCAGACTTCTGTAGAGTTTGATTTTTTGGCAGTTCTAGTTTTTCTTTATTTTGTTTTTAAATTGGTTCTTATCCTTCTTTTCATTGTGCATGGAAACAAAACACATCCACCTATGCCTCCACCTTGACCTAAAGTCCCTTTTCAGTATATTTCTTCTTTTTTTCCTTTTTACTTTTTTTTATCATTCAAGACATTCCTGCCACTACTTTCCTCCCATCCACCCACCCCCACCTCCTACCCTCAATTCTAACCCCTTTGGCTTTGTCCATGGATCCTTTATACACGTTCCTTGATGATCCTTCTCCTTCTTTTCACTGCTAACCCACTTTCTCCTCCCCTCTGGTTACTGTCCATTGGTTCTTTATTTCAATGTTTCTGGTTATATTTTACTTTCTCATTTGCTCTTGATTAGGTTCCACTTATAGATGAGATTGTATGGTATCTGTTTTTCACTGCCTAGCTTATTTCACTTAGCATAATGCTCTCCAGTTCCATCCACTCTGTCTTAATGGGTAGGAACTCTTTCTTTCTGCTGCACAGTATTCCATTGTGTAAATGTACCATAGTTTTTTGAACCACTCATTTACTGATGGGCACTGAGGTTGCTTCCAGCACTTGGATATTGTAAATTTTGCTGCTATTAACATTGGAGTGCATAGGTTCTTTTGAGTTACTGTTTCAGGATTCTTGGGGTATAATCTCAGCAGTGCAATTGCTAGATCAAAATGCTGTTCCATTTTTAGTTTTCTGAGAAAATTCCATACTGTTTTCCACAGTGGCTGCACCAGTCTGCAATCCCACCAAGAGTGCACTACGGTTCCCCTTTCTCCATATCCTCTCTAGCCCTTGTTGTTTGCTGTTTTGTTTATGATGGCCATTCTGACCAGTGCGAAGTGGTATCTCATTATGGTTTTAATTTGTATCTCCCTGATGGCTAGTGATGCTGAGCACCTTTTCATATGTCTCTAGGTCCTCTGTGTGTCCTCCTTAGAGAAGTGTCAGTTCAGGTCCTTTGCCCATTTTTTTCATTGGATTGTTTGTCTTCCTGGTGTGGAGTCATGTGAGTCCTTTACATATTTTGGAGATCAAACCCTCATCCAAGGTATCATCTGCAAATATATTTTTCCTTATAGTTAGTTCCCTCCTCATTTTAATGCTGTTTTCTTTAGCTGGGCTGAAGCTTTTTATTTTGAAGAAGTCCCATTTGTTTATTCTTTCCTTTATGTCCCTTGCTCTAGGAGACTTACCAGTGGAAACATTGCTGTGTGGAATATCTGACATTTTCTTCCCTATGTTCTCCTCTAGGATTTTTATGGTGTCACGATTTATATTTAACTCTTTTATTCACCTTGAATTTATTTTTGTGTATGGTGTATGGTATAAGTTGGTAGTTGAGTTTCATTTTTTGCATGTAGCTGTCCAGCTCTCCCAACACCATTTGTTGAAGAGGCTATTTTTACTCCATTTTATGCTTCTGTTCCCTTTGCCAAATATTAACTGACCATAAAGACTTGGGTTTGTTTCTGGGTTCTCTATGCTGTTCCATTGGTCTATGTGTCTGTTTTTATGCCAGTACCAGACTGTTTTGATTATAGTGGCCTTGTAATACACTTTGATATCAGGTATTATGATCCCTCATACTTTGTTCTTCTTTCTCAAAATTGTTGAGGTTATTCAGGTTTGTTTTCTGTTCCATATAAAATTTTGAAATGTTTGTTCCATAGCTGTGAAATATGTCATTGGCATTTTAATAGGGATTGTGTTGATTATATAGATTGCTTTGGGTAACATGGACTAAATACAATTTAGTTGGTAAGATGGTATACAGGTATTTTGCATCTGATGTGTCACCATAAATTTACTTCCATATTCCTATTTATAGTGAACCGACCATCTTTAAATTGGTAATATGCAGAGCTGCCAAACAAAGGGAATTTCCTTTGTCATCATTATAGCCCCATGGAATAAGTTATTCTCTTAGTGAAACAAGAATTAGAATATTTGAGTTATGTTTTCACTTTCTTCCTTGTCTTATTATAGAAGCTGAATAAGTCTCTGAATCTCAAACAGCCCATCACTCATTTATAGTTTAATGCATGTTACAGATGGTGCTGGCTGCTATCAAAAGGAAATTTCTGTCCTTGCATGTATCACCACTTAATGTGATTTGGGAAGTCTTGAAAATCAATACAAATATATGTTTTGAAACCCTCTCCAAGAAAACTGTTTGGGTTTATTGAATGTTAGAAAATGGCTTCAAATAACTTGAATTTATTCTCCCTTTTAATTCAGTAAGCATTTCTTCAGCATCTACCATGTACACAGGAAGCTAAAGTAGCACATGTAGAATTTGAAGACCACTAAAATTTCTGGAGAACTCTTAGAAGAGCCTCATATTCTTTTCCCTTGTGCACTGACTCCTGCTAACTGTTTCCAACTCCTTCAACTACTAAGACCCTGCTTAGTTTGAAATTGGAGGTGGGAAGAGATCCCCTGGCCCCTTTTTTTTCTGTTCATGCTATCTGTGAGCTTCAGCAGCAGTAGAACTGCTGGGTGAAAGAAACTAACCAAGCCTAGAAGACCCAGAGTATCTTTGAGCCCCAGGAAAATGCCTGATTTTTGAAATAACTATGAAAAAGTGTTCCCTGCTTATTAGTCCAATCTCCAGGAAGAGAGAGAAGAGGCTGGAAACAGAGTTCTGCTCCCATTTCCCCTTTCCACTGGCCTCTTTTGTACATAAGAAGGCATAGTTCTCTTAACCTCCCATTTTATAAGGAAATAATACCTAGTGCGAAACACCCTTACCCCTACGCCACCTCAGCCTAGTATTTAGGGGTAATGGGAAGAGGAGGGTGATGCTGAGGAAAGAGAAAGGGGCTGCTGAGTGGTGAGATTCTTTCTGAGCTCCCGTACTCTTTGTTTGGGTTTCTATCAAACCTGCATCCTGTATTGGAAAACTCCTTGTAGATGATCAGATGAGGTAATAGGGAAGAGTCTGGACATTAAGGAGAAGAAAGGATATTCTATTCTTACAGGTTTACTGGGAACCAGAGTTCAACCCAGTGAGCAGCCACCAGAGATCCCTGAGTATCTCTGAAAAAGCACATAAGTAGCTACTCAGCACTAATTGATAAACTGATAATTACTACCACATATGTAGACTTTGGTCACAGTATGTGACTTGATTTGTAAAAACAATGTCCTCCAGCTCACTTGCTCTTTAGTCCTGAGGGACACCAGCTAGGATTGGGATGGGCCAGATGCAAAGGCAGACTAAAGAGGACCACTGGCATCCATGAAACCCAGTCAGCAGAGAAGTCAGGGAGAGGCAGGAAATCCTAGGAGAATATGAGTACTAGAGGAGGCAAAGATGAGGGAAGGGAAAGAAAGGAAGGATAAAAGAGAAAAAGAAATAAGCAAAGCATTTCTGAAAAAGCCCAAGAAAAAAACCATCAATGCCATGGAGCTGGCCATCCTCCCACCCTCCCATTCCCCATTCACACTCGCTGCACCTGTATGCTTACTTTTTCTACCCTATTCTTTCCCCATATTAATCGCCAGGGTAACCAAACCCACACATCTACAAAAAGCATGACATGCCAAATCCCTTTTTGTTTAAATGCCAACCACTACCTACCTTTTAGTGATGGACAAAGACATTACACTGCAAATAATTCTCTTCTCTTGCCAAATCTCTTGCTACCATCCTATTCTCTAGAATAGTGTCACTCAGTTTTCTTGGCTCAGCTTGGAGGATAGAAGGGTCCCTTTTCAAAGAGTCTTCTCTGAGCTCAAATCCTACTACAGCTGTCTTTGGTATGCTTCCACCTGTCCTTTCAATACCATCATCCCCCTTGTTCCTGATGCCCTCTGTCTGGCCCCCTGATTCAAGATCCCTCCACTACATTCCTTGTCCTAGTCCCTCAGAGACCGCCTTCCTTTCTAGTAAATAGCAAACTAACTTTGTTGAACATGTTAAATATAGTTGGTGGTGTAATGTGTCACTCTTAGCTTATATGATTATTGCATTTCCATAGTGGTTAAATCAAAAGAATAGCCTTCTAATGACAGAATAATAAGTATGAATGTAGGTAAGAAAATTTTTGGACAGGAGACCAATGTATTCTGATTATGGGAAAGGCTGATCTTGGGCATGAAGATAGCACTACCAGGTCACCACAGATATTTGCCAAAGCTGAAGGGTTGCCTTGTGATTTAAATTGGTTTGGGGAAGAGAAGAAAGGCCCAAAGGAGCTGAGTTTTATATATTACCCTATTGCTTGAATTCTTAAGAACTCTTACCTTCAGGACCTCCATACAATCTCCCACCAGGGCATTTACTCAGGTGACTAAATATTCAAAAGCTGTATTAATGAGAATGTCAACAACAGAAAAGATGGATTCTCTTGGGCTGAGGGTTATTCCCCAGAATCATGCATAAACCATATTTACTTTCAAACTATGCTCTTGATTCAACTTACAGACTAACTGGGCAAAAAGCAAGGTGATTTCCAGGAAAATCAACATTCACAGAGATAAAGATGAGAGATTCATGTCATGTCCACTCCAGTCCACCCTGGGCTAGTCACACTGGCCTTCCTCTGTACTTTGTGGTCCCACATTTCCTGTGCTTCTTGTTCCACTGAGCTCTGAACCAGGCCAGAAAGGGAAGTGTATTAATTCTTCCAAGTGAGATAGCAGAGTTCCAATGGTAGGAAAGAAGCAATCTTATCTGACCTATGGACCATTGATAAAACCATAGAAGAAAATCATTGAATTTCAAATTGAGAAAAGGAAGTATTAGATAAAACTAGGAATTACCTGGGAGTTTCCACTTTAAAGTTGTTTTTCAACATCAGTAGAAAAGCTTTTTATCCTAGCTACAGTAATTTATTTGTGGCCTTACAGCTAAAGTGGTGTCTGCCTATTTAAAGCTGTTAATAAAGTCTTCAGTAATGACACCCCAAAAAGATAGCAGTTCTTTTCTCCACCCCATTTCCTTTTTTAGGTCTGTAAGGGTTTTTCTTAGAGGTCCAGGGTTTTTCTCCCAGATACTCTCTGAGGATTACCAGTACTATATTTAGGTTTCACAATAGAAGAAACTGCCAGATGAGGCAAGGAAACTGTACCACATGCCAAAAGATATGACATTGCTTTTATTATAGATAGGTTCATGCAAGTAGTATCTATACTACCTGCCTGAGTTTGTCCAGAATATATTACTCTAGTTCAAGGTCTTTTCCAATGTTAGTCTTTGGGAATTCTATATGGTGCTTTGGGTTAATTTGTTTGTTTTTGTATTCAATTGCATTTGCCTTCAACCATGCTCAGGAATAGACCAGACACTGAGGAGAGTGACTTGGAGTAAAGGATGAGGTATGAATACAAATAAACATTGAGGCTAGAGAAGCTTATCAGATAGATAAGAAATTTGAAAGAAATTTTTTGTGCTGAAAAAGGGATTTCAGCCTTCTTCACTAGCTTAAAAACTTAAGCTAAACTTCTAAGGGACAGTGTCTTAAAGGCATTTTGGGGAGTTAAAGAAGAGTGGAGGGTCCAATAAAGAACAGAGATATATTTGATTTTTTCTCTTTTTTTCAAGTTTTGAGGAAAAGTCAATGCAGATAGTTATGTCTGTATTGAAATTCATTTTTAAAATAGCTTTAGTGAGATATAATTTACTCATTTAATGTATACAATTCAGTGGTTTTTGTTATATTCGCAGAGCTTTGCAACCATCAACAATAATTTTAGAATATTTTCATTACCATAAATGAAATTCTATATACCTTAGTAGTCATGTTACAGAACAGACCAGGGCAGGGGGGTGACCGATATACTATTACCAAAAGGACCCCCTTTTTCTCCAGGGCTATCCCCAACCTGTACTAGGTTCACTTGGCCCACTACCAGAGGAAAGACATCTCTCGATGCCAGAGATTGGTGAAAAGGAAAGGAATTATTTACTTAAAAGTTATACAGACTTAGAGTAATGACTTAATGTCTTCATTAAAATACTAAAGTTACTTAGAATACCCACAGATGCACAGTCCTTCCTTCCCCCTCTGCCCAATCTGGTGTACTGTATCTCAGGAAAAGAAGTAGAAGTCCATGGTCCAGGCAGCCCCTTGGTTCCTGCACCATCAGCTGTGTCACCACCATGATCTCCAGTTAATCCCAAACCATGTGGCATCTTTTCACGGCCCACCAGCAAGAGTCCTTTCAGCCCTTTTCTTCCAGGCCTTTCCTCCTGCTTCCTAAGCCTCATAGCAAAAGGGAGCAACCCAAAGCTGGGTGGTCCCAACTCTTGCCCAAGCCATGTGGTCCCAACCTCTGCCAAAGCCACGTGGTGATTCCCAACTCCTCCAAAGCTACATGGTCCTGAGCTGGTATGGCTGCCATGCCTGGGTTTAAATCCTCATGCCAATCTTCCTCTGCAGCCCCACTTCTGACTCCCCCCACAATCAGCTGCACCTGCCAGCATTCCTGTATTCTTCCAGGTTTACTGGGCTGCCATAGTAAATCTTGGCAGGCATGGCCCCGTGGCATGGAGCCAGTCATCTCCAGGCTCTCACACAGGCACTGTAACCTGGGAGAGCTACTTCCTGGTTACATCCTGGGTTGAAGTCACTCCCATCCCCCTGGCTCAAAGCATGGCCACAGCTATTCAACATATCTATGAAACCAGTTAAAGGTTTATAGATATGTTAAATGACCATGCCAGAGGTTAGCTGCAAAGCTGTTGTTGTACAAAACAGCTCTCAATGGCCCTGCTCCATGTGCCCCATCCCGCAGCTCAGACTGGTGGGGATGAAGACATCATATATTTTTTTTCTAATATTCCCTGAACACCATGAGTTCTGGACTCCATTACAAATCCCTATTTGGGGCCTCCTTTTGGCTGAACCCTGTTAAACACCTGTCAGGATGGGTATCATCAATGAATCTACAAACAACAAGTGCTGGCACAGATGTGGAGAAAAGGGGGTGCTTTTGCACTGTTTGTGGGAATGCAGACTGGTGCAACCACTGTGGAAAGAAGTATGGAAATACCTCAAAAATTAAAAATGGATCTGCCTTTTGACCCAGTGATCCCATTTCTGGGAATATATCTGAGGGGACCCAAAACACTAATTTGAAAGAACATAAACACCCCTATATTCATTGTAGTGTTATTTACAATTGCCAAGATACGGAAGCAGCCCAAGTGTCCATCAGTAAATGAGTAGATAGAATAACCATGGCATATTTACATGATGGAATACTACTTTGTCATTAAAAAAGTTTTAAGTCCTTTAAAAGGATTATCTCATATAATTCTACCAACAACCCTAAAAGACAAGTACTTTTATTATCCCTAGTTTATTTGGCTCCCTCAGCAAAGGGAAATTAAGTAACTTGCTAAATGTCATATGGCTTATAAGTGGTGGCACTAGAATGTGAATCTAGACACTCTATTTTTTAACCAAAACCCTGTAATACTTCCAAAGAACAGAGGACATAATGCCTGCAAAGCACTTAATACAGTGTCAAGCATTGTATTAAGTACTAAAAAATGTTAAATATTAGTATTATTTACTATTACTTATTAAGAATAACTTTTTAAAATTGATTTCAGTATCTTCAGCCATCTGTCTCCTATGAATACATACTTCTCAGGGCTTTCTACCTTAAACTCTTACTTCTCAGAAGCTAGGTCCCATAATGATGTGGTTCCCTTTATAGATCACCAAGTTAGAATTATATCCTTACTACTTTCTGAAGAAGTAGAAAAGAACAAGAGAGGGACAAGGAGAGATGTTCTTAACATTTGTGGAAACGCGTTCAACAATTACATGACGGTCTGTGGGACTAGCTTAGACACTTCTTATTGGACTCTCTTGGTTAATTTTGGTGGCTGTGGATAGAGCAGAGGGGTGATTTACCACCACCTTCACTCTACCACACCTCCACTCTGATCCATATGGAGACTAATGGCAGTGGCCATTATAACAAGAAAAAGTCTATGGCATTGTCCATCCTTAAGCATGGTTGTGAGGCTTGTTGAAAACAAAAGTGAGCACAAGAAGAATTGGGTGAATTTCAGAATTTTATGAGAATTGGTAATAAAATATTAATTTCTTATGTTCTATATATTGAAAGGCCCAGAAAACCTTAAAGGCCTTAGATTTCTGCTACACTCCTACCATTTAAAGGTTATTTTTTTAACAAGTTACCTTTGGAGGTTCATATTTATTGTGGAAAATAAATACATTGACCAGTTATCATTCATACCTTAAATCAAGTTATTTCCTCCCTAATAAGTAGATGGTCTCCAATATAGAAGAAATAGGAGCTAGGCTGAAGCAGGAAGCAGAGAGAAGATTCACTTCAAAATGTAGGGGGCACTGCTTAAGTGTGGGTAGGAATGCACAAAGCCATCTCCAAGCCCTCTTTTAAAATGCCAAAACTTGGGGGAAGATAATGAAAAGAGTTTACATTGGTTTATCTTATCTGCTTTGCTCCTAGGGGCAATGAAAATGGCTTAAGGTAAGACTGCAAGGTAGAGAAGAGAGAAAGAGAAACGCTATGGCTTTTTTGTGCCTATTCTCCACACCCAACACCCAGTCTAGGGGCTTCATGTGATTGATATTTAATAATGTACTGTTGACTTAAAATCAGAGGAAGGCAGAAAGAAGGCAAGAGTGTTTGTACTTAATGTCTCCCTCTCCTCAGTGATAATTTAAGTCCTAGAAGAATGACCATGGAAGCTACCAAGATTCTTCAAAACTTGAGAATATGAGTTCACCAAACGTGACAGACCTTTTTGTACTCTTTAATGTAACAGGGGTGCCACAAAGCTGGCCACTGAAGCTGTGTTTGTGGCACAGGGAAAAGTCCCCACCATACATAGGCCATAACGGTGTACTTTCAAGTGTTATGGAGGCTCAGTGTGAGAATAACTTACAGGTAGAGAAAACTTCCTAGTTAGTCTAAAATCATACCACAAAGGTAGTAAGCATATGCCTCTCATTTTGGCTCTGCTGATTCTCCAATCTGTACATTTTCCTCATGCATGCTTATCTGCCTAAGTAATACACAAGGTTCCAAATTTGAGCTCACATTGAATGAGCTCACAATTTGTTTCAGAGTCAAGGATTGCTGTCCAATGTAATTCAGATGTTCCATCCCCTGATGTTAATGGGGTAAAAAGACAGTAAGGCTGTAGAGAATAAAAGAAGGGGAAAGGAGATTTACTTGGATGCAGGAAAAGAAAAAAAGGAAGCCAGAAAAAGGAAGTGGCTAAAGGAAGTGGGCTATGGAGTTGTTGATTTTGTAACCAGAAAAGACACTGGCGTTAGGGCTGCCTGTCACTACCAAATCCAATAAGCAATGACAGTGATTGAATCTTTTATAGGCGCTTTATTCAGATGGCCAATGATCTGAGAAGATGGCGGGTTCATACCCCAACAAACCATCTTGCTCTTTCTTTCCCAGCCAGATCTTTTATAAGGGGGCTGGGGGAGGGCAAACAAGGTATCAGCGAAAGCCTTTGAAATTCAACAGTTGCCTCCAAGGGGGAAGGGTAGTCGCTTGCTTCTTCCTGGTACAGAAGTCTCCAGATGAGGTAATCCCCAGTCAGTGACCCAGGAGGTCAACTGCCGAATCCCATGCACCAGGATGGGTCTTATCTGTAATTATTGAAACAAAAACTTAACATACACATTACTTGCTAGATTTATGACTATTTACCTTAAGCAATTTTCCCAAGTCTTAAGCCCCTATCAATTCCAACACACACATACACACACAAATTCATAAGAGGAAGAAACACAACCAAACCATCTCCACTAACTGAGTAAAATCAAGGCCAAAGAATTTAAGATACTTCCCTGTCTGGGTAGCTCAGTTGGTTAGAGCATTGTCCCAATACAATAAGGTTGTGGGCTGGATCTCCAGTCAGGGCACATTTTTAAAGAATTTAAGGTATTGCTAAAAATCAGGTCTTGCTTAAGATGGTCTTCATGGCCTAGTTTGAGATCATGAACTACAGAAAGTGCAGTGATATACATTATTCATATAAATATTGTTACAGAACAAACAAGGGGGAGGGCCTGGGATGATATACTATTACTGAAAGAAAACCACAGGTCCGTTATGTCTGCCACCTATAGGAAAGATGTCTCTCAATGCCAGAGATTCATGAAAAGGAAAGTAAATGTTTATTTAATATTATACAAACTTAAAGTAGTGACCTAATGTCTTCATCAAAATCCTAAAGTCCCTTAAAACACCCACAAACAGACACAGTCCTTCCTTCCCCCTTTGCCCAGTCTGGGGTACCATATCTCAGGAAGGGAAATAGAAGTCCATCGCTCAGGCATCTCCTGCTTCTTCCCAGTGATCTGTCTTGACTGGGAGACCTCCCTCGGTTCCCGGCACCATCAGCTGTGTCACTGGGATCTCTGCTAATGCTGGGTGGTGGTTCCCCCTACTAAAGCTGCGGGGGTCCCCACTCTAGCAAAGGCACGTGGTCCTCTCTCCACCATTCCAGCCATGTGGTCCTCTCTCCCAGGGCCACGGGAGTCCCGACTTAGCCAAAACCGCGTGCTTCTCCCCACAAAGCTATGGGGGCGGGGGGTGGAGGGGGGGAGGGTCGCCACTCTGCCAAAGCCGAGTGGCGATTCTCTGCTAAAGCTGCATGGTGATTCCCTCTCTTAGGGCTGCAGGAGTTCCCACTCTGCCAAAGCCACACGGTTCTCTCTCCAATGGCTTCCACATCTGGGTTTAAATCCTCGCACCAACCTTCCTCTGTAGCCCCATTTCCGACTCCTCTCACACTTGGCCTCGCATGCCAGAACTCATATCCTTCCAGCTTTACTGGACTGCCATCATTAGTCTGGGCAGGTGTGGCCCCATGTTATGGAGACAATCATCTCCAAGCTCCCACACAGGCACTGTAACTCAGGGGACCTGTTCCCCAGTTAGGTCTTGGTGGGGAAGTTACTTCCATTCCCCTGGTTCAGAGATTGGCCACAGCTATTCAACATATCTGTGCAACCAGTCAAAGGTTATAGATATGTTAAATGACCACACCAGAGGGTAGCTGCAAGGCTGTTGCTATGCAAAACAGCTCTCAATGGCCCTGCTCCATTTGTCCCTTCCCCCAACCCACACATGGGGAGGGGTGGTGAGGACATACTAAAATTTCCTGGACACCTTGAGTTCTGGACACCATCTCAAATGCCCATTTGGGGTCTCCATTCTTGGCTGTACCCTGTAACAATATGACATATCTCTCCTTCTTACAAATAGCATCTCATTAAATATATGCATATATATAACTCCATACTAAGACTTCTGCACTCATACAGACATAGATAAATACACATCACCAAACACCAAAAAATACATCTACATTCCCAGATAAGTTGATGGACACAAATTGAAATGTGAACACCTGGAAAATATAAACAGGAGGTACACACAAGAATATACAACAACTGCAAATAAGATACCTATGTAAATTGTAATAGGAGTCTACTATGTGCCCAGCACTTTACGTATGTTGGCTCATTAATCCTCACAAATACTCCTCTGAGAATGTTATTTATCTCATTTTATAAATGGGGAATTAAGGTTTAGAGTAGATGCTAAATTGCTAAAAGTTGTACAGCAAATATGGCTTAGAGTACAGCAGGAATTCAATACCAGGCTGAAAAGTTGCAATTCTCCAACAGACTTATGCAGCAGCCTCTCATGAAAGCTCAGGGACATCCATGAACAGATGCATTCTCATTTACATGTACTCATACTCTCTGGCCAAGAGAATTTGAAAATGTGATTAGCATAGTTCAGGGTCTGTTATCATCTTAATCATTTGTTTGAACTAAACTAACTAGAATTCCTTTGGGTCATTAGTACCCGTCAGTAAAATATAATGTGTTTAAATTACTGCTAGAGTATTTAAATTTAAACACTCTTGTACCTTGGAATGTAGCACCCAGCGGACGCAAATACAGATATCGGAGCCTTTAGGGCATCAAAGATGTTACTTTATTGGCCAAGTTTAACCTGCGCAGGGGCGAACTCTGTGTCGAGTGACACAGTGCCCACAGAGGAGCACAAAAGAGAGTGGCGCGCCAATATTCATATCCAGGTCCTTATATAGGGGTTTTGGCGCGAGAAAGCAAGCATTCCATTAAAAAAAAAAAAAAAAAAAAAAACTGACGCTGTGGTCAGCTATTTGCTTACAGAGACCGCGCGGGGGAATTTCAAACCAAGCATTCTTACAGTAGGCGGGAAGGCAGGATGTTTGTTTAGTAATCTAGTAATCTCCTGGCTCTAACTAGCTAGGTTCCTATTTCCTCATGGTCTAAGTTTATCCCTACTCCTTATAGTAATCTCCTGGCTCTAACTAGCTAGGTTCCTATTTCCTCATGGTCTAAGTTTATCCCTACTCCTTAGAGGAACAGTGCCAGTCAATATTTTAAAATAATAACACTATAATTAAACCTTAAGGTAAGCTTAGGATCACATTCAAGTTAACAAATATTACTCTTCACAGCAGAATTAAAAACAAAACTATAATTAATTACTGTGCTAATTGTTCCTTCATTTTGCAATCAGCATGGCAATTTTATCTGAGTAGATGTTGCACAAATATGCACATGAAAATCCCAGCTGATACCCTGGCTGATGCACTGCCTGGAAGCCTTCTCATTTCCTTGTGCTGTCCTGGGCAACTGTGAGGTACCCTATAATGTCAAACATGATCCTAGAGTGAAGTCTAGGTTACTAGGTTACTGAGAATCCATACCCTCAAGTTTTGGAGGGCTTTACCTACCTCTAGGATAAGGAAACCAGCTGTCCCATTTTTCCCAAAACAGTCCAATTTACTACTGCTGTATTCATTCAGCTAAGAGTACTGTAAAGAGTGTCTTGATTTGGGTGATAACTTTCCTACAGATCTTGCTTCAAATTATTCATGGAGCTATGAATCTTTCCATCAGGGAAACAGACAGGGTGGGAAAGAAATAGATAAGAAAATGGTTTGGCCCTGGCTAAATAAACCTAGCTGGGTGGCTCAGATGGTTGGGGCATCATCCCATGCACCAAAATGTTGCAGGTTTGGTTCCTGGTCAGGGTCAATACCAATGTTGCAAGTTCAATACCCAGTCAGGGCATGTACAGGAGATAACTGATCAATGTTTCTGTCTCACATTGAGCTCTCTCTCTCCCTATCTCCGTCTCTGTTCCTTCCTCTCTAAAATCAATAAACATATCAGGAGAGGATTAAATTAAAAAAAAAAAACTAAAATCTAATACCTTAGGAAAAAAAGAAAGAAAGTGCTATAGAATATTTACTTTCTCTTTGGGCCAAGACTCCTATGGGTATTGGTGTTTAGGCTACACTGTGTGCTTCCAAAAACTGCTTCCTAGTTTGTGCAATAATAACTACATACAGTAACTGTTACTAGGAGCTTCATTCCTCCCCCCAGCATAGCCAAAATTATAGTGTTTCCTGAGAACTGCCTTAAGGTCCCTCATGATACATACATAATTCAGCACCTTGTAACATTGGTGATGGGGCTAAGGGATGAGCATGGATAGAGCCTGCAAAAAATAATTCCTGAATACTTCATAGTTTTATCTGTCTTGGAATTGCAAGATTGCAATCAAATGTATATATAGACTCTACATAAGAAAAAAAATGATTTAGAGTAAACTTGTTGGGAACCGCCCTGCCTGGTTTCGGAAGCTATAACTCTACCATGGCTAAGGCTGAGGGAGCAACCTTCGGACCATAAGCCACTAAGGAGACAAAGCTTATCTCCCTGGCAGGGGTGCCACCTCTACTTCTTTTACTTCACCCTGACTGGCCCCTAGTGCTTGATCAGTTAGCCAATGATGGGTAAGATTCCTCAAGGGAGGGATGACTTAAGACAGGCATGATCACAGAGGGCCCCCAGGGAAGGACTTGGGGAGCTACAGCAAAAGGGGGTGATGGACTCTCACCCCTCAGCTTTGACACAGCCTGAGTCCTCATTCTGTCTGCATGAAGTCTCCTAATCTCTTGGCTGCCTTACTTCCCCTGCCTGACCTAAGCCTGAAACAATGTCTTAAGCCTGAAAAGGGCGGGTTCCCTAGGGTGATCAGGTCTAAGAAAGAATGCATAAAATCCTATGAAATCTACTTTGCTAATACCCTCTATTTAAATAATAAGGGACCAAGCAGGAAGTGAGTTTGTTCCCCAAAGTTTTATGGCCCTTTAACTATCTGACCCTGACTCAGAATAACCCTCAGAGCTCTTTGAATGTTATCTATTGTAAAATCATTTCTGCCTGACAATGATTGATGAGCTTTATTCTTGTGCAAATTGAACCCAATAAAAGCTTGTCAAGGCAAGGGTTGGGGCACTCTCCCTTGAGAGAGTGGCTGAGGCACTCCGAGGCTTGTTCTCCTCTTGAGAGAGAAGCCGCACCATCCCTTTTTCTCCACAGGACTCAGTAGTCCATGTGAATTTCTCTAGTCTCATCCACAATGTCTCGGGCCCCATGAGCTGGTGTGTGCAGCAGAAACTTCCAACAAAGTATTCAAGGGAAGAAGTGTACTATGTTCAGAAGACTGGAAAAAAACAAAAAACACATGGGGTATGTCATAGGGAGCAATCCTGCCTGAAAAAAAGTGAGAAGATGACTGCTCTGTTGGACATTTTTCAAGTCTTGTCTTCTAAAGATTGTTCTCTTAAAGAGACTTAAAGGAGAACAATGAATGTCAAATTGAAAAACATAGAGCCAGCAAAAGCAAATCTGTTTCATGGGATCTTTGAAAAACAGAAACACCTTGCATCCCTTCAACAACTTCTTTTTGAAAAACTTGCTCATGACTCTATCATTTTTTATTGAATTCTCTTGGCATTTGTATAACACAGTCATGAAGAAATAGAGAGACTTTCCCCAGGTCTCACAAGCTAATTGCAAAGGCCTAATCAGAACTCATCTTTCCTAACTTCAAGCCTAGGAGAGTTTTAATTTTTAAATTAAACTATGTGCCTATGGTAAGATTACATTCACATAGTAGCTAAATAAAATGACTCTTGAGCTTGACAAAGTTTGAATCCTGGCTCTACTACTTACCAGCTATGTGACCTTGGGCAAAAATACTTCAACACCTCTTTGTGTCTCAGTTTCTTCATCTTTTGAATGGGATTATAATAGTATCTCCTTCAGGAGGTTGTTGGTAGAATTATATATTACATATAAAACCCTTAATGCAAAGTTTGACATAGAAAGAACTCAATAAATGTTAGTTGCTCTCTTTAAAACAATTTTGAGATACAATTTGGGGGTCCTTTACTAAAGAAGTGGTTGGATAGCCACACAACTAAATAAATCTGATAATACACATTAAATCATTGACCCACATTTGAGGTAGCCAAAGGAGTGGATCAGATTAACTGTATGACAATCAATTTGGTAATTGATCTCTGTGATAAAATTATATCTTAGGCAGTTCTGTTGAATCATAGGTTTCTGAGCTCTTCAGGCACTAAAGAGGGAATCTTCATTATCAGGATATGTTTGAAAGTTCCTTTCTAGATTCTTCAACAGGTAGAGAGTCTTCTGTAAAAGGTATTTAAAAACAAAGGAATGAAACTTACCCCAGCTCAGTTGTAGGGGGAAATAATCAAAACATCCTAGGAGGAACTGGACATGGCTTTTTCCCCCTGGAGAGTTATAAATATATGGCATTTTACACTCAATTCTAATGCTACAGTCATGATCTATTTTTTTAATACCATTCTGATACCAGCTGTAGTACAAAATATCTACACTCTGTGGTCAATAGCACTCTACCTGCTATAAGTTCCCTTCTCTGTGTTAGCCAAGGAAGAAGAGGGGGCAGCCAGCAACAGTACCTATAAAGTAAGTTGTCTGGGAAATTATGTCTAAAGTGAAAGTACAGTATATATATTTGCAACATGCTAAACTTTTTCCAAGATGGCTGCCCTTTGTTCTGATTGGTTTTGTTAGGATTATGTTAAGCCCTAACATTCCTTGAGGTGTGAGAAATCTTCTGTGGCAAAGAAGTTTTGTTCTTCATGGTCCTTGTAGCTCTAAAATTCAATATTCTGAACCTGTGGCTGTCCTTGTGGTTCAGATATGACACATAATGCCAAATATGTTCATTTCACAGCCATCCAAATCATGGACACTCATCTCTGTTTTGGCCAAGGTGAAAGAAGCAGAGTCTAGAAAAGTATGTCTAAACAGAGCTAGTGTTCATTTTGCAATAATCTACAGTGCTGCCAAGATGGTCATTCTTTGGTTCACAGCCCACGCTCAATCAACTGAGCTATCCCAGCCAGGGCAAGATGGCCATTCTTTGTTCAGGTTGGTTGTGTTCGTGTGGAGCTTGACTCCACACGAACACAACCATGAGGTATAAAAGAGCTGCTTCTTTGACACTAAAGTTAATTCTCCACTTTCCACAGCAGAGCTGGATATATATTGTTTTGAAGATAAACCAATTGGCTGAAGAATAAAAACTGATTTAATATTCCCTTTCTTTTCCCCTTCCATATAGAAAGAGCTGTACAGGCTTTCAAAAAATGTTTCTCTGTCATCCAGGCAGGATATGAACTCTGCTGTTGCTCCTCAAAGTCAGCAGATGAACATCTGGCAAGCCTAAAGGGATACAATTCATGTAGGACACCCAGAACTCCCTGAAGTGGCCCCTGTTATTTTCAAGATCACTCTCTTTTTTTACTTTCTGATACATTTTTTTCCCAAGGAGCAAGTTAGAGAGGCAGGACAATATGTAAGCCCTACTCTGACTCTTGCCCCATCCTTGACAGTCCCACACAGCCTAAAGCCTTCAGAACTTGTGTTCATCTCTTTCTGAGTCAAGGCTGCAGACACATAGTCATCCATCATGCTTTATTTCCTGATGATATGATGTCGTTAGCTTTCAATCAACCATGGTGGGAATGTTTTCACTGTGGACATTGGCACACTACAAATCAGGGCTTCTTCCACCCCCCACACAGACATTGTGTTAGATACAGCTGCCTGCCATTATCAGGTGAAGTGGGACCCTTTCAGGTCTTGGCAAATGTTGAGAGCCTTTTTGCCAGCTGAATAGTTTCAATAGACTAGAAATGGATTACTTTTGTTCAATTTCTAACTTTAAGCCCATTTGCTGTGATAGTCCTAATGTCATATCCCTAAGGGACACTGGATTACCCTGCCTTCTTACATGTAAGCCTCTTCAACCCATTAGAAGAATTTGAGGTTTTATATGTTGGACACTACTATAAAGAACAAATCCAAAGGAAGGTAAATGGTAGGGAATTGAATACAGTGAAGGGAGCAGTAACTAGCTTACTTTCAAGTTTCCAACCTTTATTTTTGGAAGTGAAATTGATTCCATTATCAAAGAAAGAAAGGTATTGTAGATGAAGCCAGGAATCAATTTGAACTTTAATGACCAAAACAGAGAAAATTTGATTAAAGCCAATTTATAGAACCAATGAAATGTATGGAAGTTGAAACATTACAGGCAGAGAACAAACAGGCTTTGGGCCACATATAAATCTAGGCAAATGCAAAACACATGGTATAATCTCAGCACACAGGTGTTGCTCTCTGCCTCTCCCTCCCTCTCTGCCCCTTCTCTTTATTTGGTCAGCCACATATTGATAGTACTGGTATAAGAGAAAGGTATCTATTGATACTCTGTCCATGTTAGATTTCAAAGAAGACAAGGCCCCATCTTGCCTTTCAAGAATAAGGTCAACATCTAGTTCTATCTCTGGTACTCTCATAGAATCATCAAGTATGGGTGCTATAAGAATATTTTCTGCTTCAGTCCCCTCCTTTAAAAGCTAAGACCCAGAAAAGTGAAATTTCCCACAGTCTCAAAGCTAGTGGCAGATCTGGGTCAAAGGCTCAAGACTAATATGTTACTGTAAAGCACAACTGTTTCTTAAGGGTTCCCTCTTGTAAATATCCATGTACAGATGAGATATGTTCTTGTTAAGTTGGGAAGATCCTGATATTCTAATTATTGCTTCCAGCTTTGCTATTGTAGCCCAAAGTATACAGTTTTTTCCAGACCATAGGAATGTTTACAAATTTAATTCACATGTAGTTCAGAAGTCTTGGCTTATAAAAGTTATTGATAACAAATGCTTGACACAAGAGCATCTGTGAACCAGGTGAACTTTTATTGTGTGTAGGGCAAAAAGCATGGCTGGAGCGGCTCTGCTGTATTAATGTATGAACAAATTTCTACCTCCTAGAGGTACTTTTTCTTTCTTCAGAAAAAAATATTGGCTCAAAATGACTGAGTGCTTGAGATATAATTTACCTCTAGATTGTAGAATTCTATTACTGGGAACTTCCTCTTATTCCTTCTACCATTTCCCAGTTGCTGAGGTTGTGCCCATTACTACCATGAGATAGCAAATCCCTTTGTAGAGAATACCAGCATGTCTTCAGAAAGTTCCTATAAGAAAATTTAGGTGTACGCCAACCCTTTTGACTCATACAATTTTTTAATATCATCTCACCATGATGCCACATTTCAAGTGGTTAGCTAGTCATTGCTATCCTTGGGACTCTGAATCTTGAAGATTTCCTTGGGTTTTGACATCACAGGACCAACTTGTAGATATCACTTTGCAATTCTGCCCCTGTAAGAGAAGAGGAAAGAGAATAAAGGGCAATGGACAATTATGTGCTGACAAGCTTTAGGTTGTCTGAAGCCTAGGAAATCATAGTCTTTCCACATGGCTCAATGAAGGGGAATCCTGAACCTGCTGGAGGAGAGAGTACTAACATTTATTGAAGGCCTTCCATGTGATAGGAAAGTTAGGAAAGTTAACTTGGAATCTTCCAAAAAAAATTCTATGCAGTATGAGGAAACTGAGGCTCATAGATGTCAACTTACTCAGGTAGTAAGTAGCAGAACCAGAATAAGACTCCAGGTCTGTAGGATATCAAAACCTATATTTTTACCAGTCTGCTTCCATAAATGGAGGGAGGGACATCTGAGATAAGTCCTCAGACTGAATGCTTCTCACACTTCCTCTTGAAGAAGAGAATCTCTCCCACCATGTTTATAAACTCATCTGCTCAAGTCTGTTTTTGGCAGCTGCCAGCCCAGAAAGGAAGGCAGCTGGAAGTAAAGGCAGCATCCCTCCAGGTGCAGAACCCAGGCTGAACCCCAAGCCTTGTTTGGAGCCTTCTCACCTGTGGTCCCTTCACCTAGGCCAGATGAATAGTTCCTAAAATATTTGGCAGTCCTTACTGTACTTTCGGGACATAAATATCCTTTCCCTAAGAAAAAAATTATAGGTATTCAGACAATAGTCTAATTTTCTAATAGTCTAATTCAGATGGTAGTCAAGCCATGTGCAAATTTTTGCTAAAGGCTGTGGAAAAGGAAGTCAGCAGAAAACTACCATATTTTTCAGACTATAAGATGCAGCCCCCAAATTTGGGAGGAATAATGGTTGTAAATGCTGCTGTTGAGTTCTGTTTACATTTACATTGGTGAAATATTATATTTATGTTATTAAATATTTTACCACATTTTTGGCTTCAAAATTTTTTTCCCATTTTCCTCTAAAACCTAGGTATGTCTTATGGTCTGAAAAATATGGTATTTCACCTTCCTGTGGGTTTCACCATAACACCAAACCTTAACCTTCACTCATGGAACCAACAAAAAATGAGCTCTAAATATGTGCTGGTTATTTTGTTAGATTCTGGGAATACAAAAGACAAATGGCTTAGTCCCTCTTCTCAAAGAACTCCTAGCTCTTAGTAAAACCACAAGCTCTGAGAGGCAGTCTTGTTTGATGGCTAATAGCATGAGCCCCAGAACCTAACTGCCAGGCTTAAGTCCTGATTCCACCACTTACTATATGTGTAAACTTGGGCAGATGATGTAACTTTTCTGTTTTCAGTTTCCTTATCTCTGAAATAGGGGTTGATAAGATTAGTTAGCCCACGTAAAGCACTATAACAATGCCAAGCAATTATAAATCATACATTAATATACAGGGTCTGGCACAAATAATTCCCCCTTTTATTAAAAAATCATAAGCATGTGATTCTGTAACATAACAATGTCACGCTCAAGCACACCATATGACATTTTAGGTAAAATGTTCAAATTAAAACTATGAATTATTACACTCATATTACTACTCTACAAACCACATTCAAACAGGCCTTGCTTCTGCCAGACTCCCTATATTATTATTACTCCTACAAGCTGAAGTAAATTCTTCCAAAGCCTGCCCTATGGAATGAGAGTCTTCAGTGAATGAGGTAACTTTAGAAAAATATTCTAAATACTATGTGGATAGACATTGAAACCAGGGGTTTTGAGTGGGGGTGATCTGCCAATGAAGAGAGAATGAATCTCTTTGTCCAATTTATTTTGAGAGTGTTTGCCAATTAAAGGTAGGTAGCACTATTGACATTTTATAAACAAGTAATTACCCTGACAGCCACAGATATGTGGAGAATTTCCTTAAAACCACACAGCTTGGGCTGGGTACTTTTTTCTGTGGACATTGATTTCTCTTCCTGTAGGTTGGAAAATTGTAAAATATACATAAAAAATAAGTAAGTAGATAGATAGATACATACATACATAATAAAATATAACAAGAGGTATTGAAATAAAGAACAAACTGACACTAACCAGAGGGGAGGGGAGAGAGAGGTAAAAAGGAAAAGGAGAGGTGGGCTTGTCAAGAAACATATGTAAAGGACCCATGGACAAAGCCAAGCAGGGGTAGGATTGAGGGTGGGAGGTGGGTGTGGGTGGGGTGAAGGAGAGTGGTGGTGAGAAAATGGAGACAACTGTACTTGAAGAACAATAAAACAAATAAATCTCCTTTTTAAAAAGGTAGTATTATTTTAAGTCTATTTTATTGATTATATTATTAATATTGTCCCATTTTCCCCCCTTTCCCCCCTCCTCCTTCTACCATCCCACACCCTCTAGCATTACCCCCTCTTAGTTTATGCCCATGGGTGGTATATATAAGTTCTTTGGCTTCTCCATTTCCTATACTATTCTTAACCTCCCCCTGTTCATTTGTGCCTACCAATTATGATTCTTTTTGCTTGTACCTTTTCCTCTCATTCTCCCCTTCCCCCTCCCCACTAATAACCTTCCATGTGATTTCTATCTCTGTAATTCTGTTCCTGTTCTAGTTGTTTGCTAAGATTTAGTTTTTGTTTTTTTAGGTTCAGTTGTTGATAGTTGTGAGTTTGTTGTCATTTTACTGCTAACAGTTTTTTTATTACTTTATTGTTGTTCAATTACAGTTGTCTGAATTTTGAACCCACCACTCCCCTCCACCCCAGCCAAATCCACCTCTTTCCTTTGCTTCACTCTCCCCCTTGGTTTTGGCCATGTGTCCTTTACAGTAGTTCCTGAAAACCCTTCTCCCCACTTGCCCCTCACCCTCCCCTCTAGCAATCTTTAGCTTCTTTTTAATTTCAATGTCTCTGGTTATATTTTGTTTCCTTTTTTCTTTTGCTGATTATGTTCCAGTTAAAGTTGAGACCATGTGGTATTTGTCCATTACCACCTGGCTTATTTCACTTAGCATAATGCTTTCCAGTTCCACTCATGCTGTCACAAACAATAGGAGCTCCTTCATTCTCTCTGCTGCGTAGAATTCCACTGTGTACATGTACCATAGTTTTTTGATCCATTCATTTACTGATGGGCACTTAGGTTGTTTCCAGCACTTGGCTATTGTAAATTGTGCTGCTGTGAACATTGGGGTGCATAGGTTCTTTTGGATTGTTTTTTCAGAGCTCTTAGGGTATAATCCCAGCAGTGAAATTGCTGGCTCAAAAGGCACTTCAATTTTTAGTTTTCTGAAGAAATTCCATACTGTTCTCCACAGTGGCTACACCAGTCTGCATTCCCACCAACAGTGCACTAGGGTCCCCTTTTCTTTGCATCCTCTCCAACACTTGTTTGTTGATTTGTTTATGTTGGCCATTCTGACCAGTGTGAGGTAGTATCTCATTGTAGTTTTAATTGAATCTCTCTGATGGCTAGTGATGCAGAGCATCTTTTTACATGTCTCTGGACACTCTGTATGCCCTCCTTGGAGAAGTGTCTGTTCAAGTCCTTTGACCACTTTTTATTTGTTTGTTTGTTTGTTTGTTTGTTTGTTTATTGTCTTCCTGGAGTGGAGTTGTGTGAGTCCTTTATATATTTTGGATATCAAATCCTTGTTCGAGAGATCATTGGCAAGTATATTTTCCCATATACTTGGTTCTCTTTTCATTTTAATGCTTTTTCCTTTAGCCGTGGAGATGCTTTTTAATTTGATGAAATCCCATTTGCTTATTCTTTCCTTTATGTCCCCTGCTTTAGGTGATAAATCTGTGAAATGTTGCTGCATGCAATGCCTGAGATTTTTCTGCTGATGTTTTCCTTTAAGACTTTTATGGTGTTACGAATTATATTTAAGCCTTTTATTCACCTTGAATATATTTTTGTGTATGGTGTAAGTTGGTAATCGAATTTCATTTCTTTTTTTTTTCTTTTTTTAATTTTTTTTATTTTAAGCATTGTTCAAGTACAGTTTTCTCCCCCCTACTTCCATTCCAGCCCACCCACCCAACCCTCCGCCTTTCCCCCCAGTACCCCCCACCCCTAGTTTTTGTCCATGTGTCCTCCGAATTTGTTCCTATAAACCCTACCCATTCCCCCCTGAAATTCCCTCTTCTCTCCCCTCTGGTCACTGTCAGGCTATCCCCTATTTCAGTGTCTTTGGTTATATTTTGCTAGTTTTTTTTTGTTTTGTTTTGTTGTTTAGATTCCTGTTAAAGGTGATATCATGTGGTATTTGTCTTTCACTGCCTGGCTTGTTTAGCTTAGCATAATGCTTTCCGGCTCCATCCATGCTGTTGCAAAGGGTAGGAGCTCCTTTTTTCTTTCTCCTGCATAGAATTCCATTGCGTAAATGTACCATAGTTTTTTGATCCATTCATTTACTGATGGGCATCTAGGTTGCTGCCAGCACCTAGCTATTGTAAATTGTGCTGCTGTGAACATTGGGATGCATAGGTTCTTTTGAATTGGTGGTTTAATATTCTTAGTATAGAGTCCCAGCAGTGGAATTGCCGGGTCAAAAGGCAGATCCATTTTTAGTTTTCTGAGGAAGTTCCAAACTGCTTTCCATAGTGGTTGTACCAGTCTGCAGTCCCACCAACAGTGCACTAGGGACCCCCTTTCTCCACAGCCTCTCCAACACTTGTTGCTTGTTGCGTTGTTTATGATGGCCATTCTGACTGGTGTGAAGTGGTATCTCATTGTGGTTTTAATCTGCATCTCTCTGATGGCTAGCGATATTGAGCATCGTTTCATGTGTCTTTGGATTTTCTGTATGTCCTCCTTGGAGAAATGTCTGGTCAAGTCATTTGCCCATTTTTTAATTGGGTTACTTGTCTTCGTAGAGTGGAGTCGCGTAAGTTCTTTATATATTTTGGAGATTAAACCCTTGTCTGAGGTATCATTGGCAAATATGTTTTCCCATACAGTTGGCTCTCTTTTTATTTTGATACTGTTTTCTTTAGCTGTGAAAAGCTTTTAATTTTGATGAGGTCCCATTTCTTTATTCTTTCCTTTATGTCCCTTGCTCTAGGAGACAAGTCAGTAAAAAAGTTTCTGCGTGAAATATCTGAGATTTTCCTACCGACGTTCTCTTCTAGGACCTTAATGGTGTCACGCTTTATATTTAAGTCTTTTATCCACCTTGAATCTATTTTTGTATATGGTGTAAGTTGGTGGTCGAGTTTTATTTTTTTGCACGTGGCTGTCCAGTTCTCCCAACACCATTTGTTGAAGAGGCTATTTTTATTCCATTTCGTGTTGCTGCCTCCTTTGTCAAATATTAATTGACTGTAGAGGCTTGGGTTTATTTCTGGGCTCTCTGTTCTGTTCCATTGGTCCATGTGCCTGTTTTTATGCCAGTACCAGGCAGTTTTGATTACAGTGGCCTTGTAGTATAGTTTAGTGTCAGGTATTGTGATCCCTCCTACTTTACTCTTCTTTCTCAAAATTGCAGTAGATATTCGGGGTCGTTTATGGTTCCATATAAATTGTTGAAGTGTTTATTCTATGTCTGTGAAATATGCCATTGGTACTTTAATAGGTATTGCATTGAATGTGTAAATTGCTTTTGGTAGTATGGACATTTTGATGACATTAATTCTTCCAATCCATGAACACGGTATATGTTTCCATTTGTTTGTGTCTTCCTTGATTTCTCTCCTCAGTGTTATGTAGTTTTCTGAATACAGGTCTTTTACCTCTTTGGTTAGGTTTATTCCTAGGTATTTTATTTTTCTTTTTGCTATTTCAAATGGGATTTTTTTCTTGATTTCTGCTTCTGCTGTTTCATTGTTGGTGTACAGAAATGCCTTTGATTTCTGGATATTGACTTTGTATCCCACTGTTTCGCCAAATTCATTTATTAGGTCAAGCAGTTTTCTGGTGGAGTCTATAGGATTTTCTATGCACACTATCATGTCATCTGCGAACAGTGACAGTTTTGTTTCCTCCTTTCCAATTTGGATTCCTTTTATTTCTTTTTCTTGTTTCATTGCTGTGGCTAGAACTTCCAGTACTATATTGAATAGAAGTGGTGAAAGTGGACGCCCTTATCTTGTTCCTGTTCTTAGTGGAAAAGATTTTAATATTTGCCCAATGAGTATAATGTTGGCTGTAGGTTTCTCATATATGGCCTTTATTATGTTGAGGAATGCACCCTCTATTCCCACTTTACTGAGTGTTTTTATCATAAATGGGTGCTATACCTTATCAAATGCTTTTTCTGCATCTATTGATATGATCATGTGGTTTTTGTCTTTGCTTTTGTTTATGTGATGTATTACGTTTACTGATTTGCGAATATTGTACCATCCTTGCATACCTGGAATGAATCCCACTTGGTCATGGTGTATGATCTTCTTAATGTAGTGTTGGATGCGGTTTGCCAGTATCTTGTTGAGGATTTTAGTGTCAATGTGCATCAGTGATATTGGCCTGTAGTTTTCTTTCTTTGTTGTGTCTTTATCTGGTTTTGGAATTAAGATGATGTTGGCCTCATAAAAAGAGTTTGGGAGTCTTCCATCTTTTTGGATTTTTTGAAATAGTCTGTGAAGGATAGGTGTTAGTTCTTCTGTAAATGCTTTGTAGAATTCTCCTGTGAAACCATCTGGTCCAGGGCTTTTGTGTGTTGGGAGTTTTTTGATTACTGCTTCAATTTCTTTTGCTGTTATTGGTTTGTTCAGGCTTTCTGCTTCCATTTTATTGAGTTTTGGAAGGTTATATTTTTCTAGAAATTTGTCCATTTCATCTAGGTTTTCAAATTTCTTGGCATACAGCTCTTTGTAGTAATTTGTTACAATCCTTTGTATTTCTGTGGTATGTGTTGTAATCTCTCGTCTTTCATTTCTGATTGTCTTTATTTCGGTTTTCTCTCTTCTTTTCTTGATGAGTCTGCTTAAAGGCTTGTCGATTTTGTTTATCTTTTCAAAGAACCAACTCTTGTATTCATTGATCTTTAGAATTGTGTTTTTAGTCTCTATGTCATTTAATTCTGCTCTGATCTTGGTTACTTCCTTCCTTCTGCTTGCTCTGAGCTGTCTTTGTTGTTGTTCCTCGAGTTCTTGTAGACGTAGGGTTAGGTTGTTTGTTTGAAATGTTTCTAACTTTTTGAGGTGGGCTTGTATCACTATGAACTTCCCTCTCAGGACTGCCTTGGCTGTGTCCCATAAGTTTTGGGTTGTTGTGAGTTCGTTTTCATTTGTTTCCAAAAACCGTTTGATTTCTTCCCTAATATCATTCTTGACCCATTCATTGTTTAATAGCATGCTGTTTAGTCTCCATGAATTTGAGTGTTTTGGGTTTTTTTTCCTTGGGGTTGGTTTCTAGTTTCAGTCCCTTGTGATCTGAGAAATTGCTTGGTATGATTTCAATTTATTTGAACTTGTTGAGGCTTGTTTTGTGTCCTATCATGTGGTCAATCTTTGAAAATGTTCCTTGTACATTTGAAAAAAATGTGTATTTAGCTTCTTTGGGATGGAGGCTTATGTAAATATCAGTAAAGCCCATTTCGTCTAGGGTACTGTTCAATGCCACAATATCTTTGTTGATATTTTGTTTGGAAGATCTGTTCATTTTTGATAGTGGCATGTTAAAATCCCCCACAATAATTGTGTTGCTGTCCATATCTTTCTGGAAGTCCTCTAAGATTTTCTTTATGCATTTGGGTGCTCCTATGTTGGGTGCATATATATTTACAATATTTATGTCTTCTTGGTGAATTCTTCCCTTGAGTATTATGAAATGACCTTCTGGGTCTCTCTTTATCATCCTTCTTTGGAAGTCTATTTTGTCAGATATCAGTATTGCTACCCTGGCTTTTTTTTTTCCTGTCCATT